>NC_037677.1:35533438-35785462 GCF_003255815.1 Theropithecus gelada
ATTCTACCCGCTGAAATATTGTCTGGCTTTAAGTACTTCTCTTTACCCATCTGGACTCAGTTTCCCTCATCTATAAATCACTGCATTGGATTATATAATTTTTCAAGGTCTCTTCCATGTTATAAAGTCCTGGATGGTAGTAGTGATTCAAACGTTAGCTTTGAAATGCTTATTCTACACTAACTCTTCAAATCCGTGTCTTAGCGCCAGATTTCCAATTAAGGATATAAGCATAGCTCAGTGCTTCTGTTTCTCTTAAATCTCTTAGGGTGTATGATGAATTTTTGACAGTATTTAGACTCTAAGAAGCAGTCACCATGAGACTACAGCTTTTAAAGGGTCAGCATTTTACTAGATCAAATTTTCTGCTTAAATTGCCCGACAGTTTCCCTTAATAGCGGAACAGTACACTTAGAAAACCTGTGCTCAACAATTTAGAGACTGTCACCAGAACATGTATATAAATGATGCACATATATTGAATAACCATGATTGCATGACAGAGAAGAAACATATTCAGAGAATTAAGAAAGCTGGGTGACAGAGCAAGACTCCATCTCAAAAAAAAAAAAAGCTAGAACTTTCTAGAAAAAAAACACCTTCTTGTTCGTAACAGCTTTTTTAAAAAATAAAAATGTTTTTCTGTGTCTTACAATGTCTCTGTCTGTATTAGAGTTTTGTCATATATTATTGATCCTAATAAAAACCAGTCACTCAAACCCTGCCTTTCGCATGAACCTTTCTTTGTGGCAATATAGCCTGTTAGAGCAAATACACATTTTTGGATGCCTAAAGGGAAATGAGAATCGACCTTTATTGAATTCAGTCACTACGCCAGGCATCAGAGGAGTCAAAGATACAAGCAGCTCTAATGTTGTGGGTGAAACACACATGCACAGACACAAGCAGGCACACACACACATGTGCACACATACACCTCTAACCCTAAATCGGAAAGACCACGTGGTGAGAAGTGCTGGAGAAAAGAAAGTAGAAGCAACCACCAGGTGCAGTGCAAGGAAACATGCAGTTAATTTCACCCCAGGTGAGAAGTGGATGAGGCTGGAGTGATCATCGAAGGACAGGGGAAAAGGCCTCTGAGATGTCTCTTAAAGGAGAAATAGGGTCTCACTAGGTGAAGGGGATGGGCAGGGGGTAGAGAAGGGTGTTAGGGACAGAAGGTGGAGCAGTGTGATGTACATGCTCAGTGTGTTTCAGGATGTGTCCCCTGGGGCGAGACTGTCACATGATGTTTCATGATGTCTCATGACATGACATTGCATGATGTCACATACATCCTATAACATCATACAACAGGCAGGGAACCACAGGAGGCCAGAGTGCATGGATAGCATCGGGCAGATGGTGAAGAGGTTGTGTGCCCTGCTGTCAGAGCCTCACTTTGTGACCTGTAAAATTGGTGATAAAAATGCCTATTGTGAGATTTAGGCAATACCTCAGTGACTCGGATCCTGTGGGCACATCCAGGGTGCTCCATAGATACTTGTGCCTTGCTTTGTGTCTTCTGAGTGGAGACTTTGAAGACCCTTTCTCTACCTATTTCCAAGGCTACAGGTACCTGATAAAGCACCAGATTGGTACTGCCTCTGACTCCCATGAACTTGTCCTTTCTCCATCTCCTGCTTCTTGAAACCTTCCCTCTCCTGGGCATGTGTCCTCTTACCAGGCCTGTGCTCCAGCTCTCAGCTGAGCTCCCTGGATGGTGTCCCTAGGGAGGGACTGCCACTGCCCTGTGGCTGAATCTCTCCTTGTACAATTGCTGGCTGGTCCCTGCCACTTTTGCCTAATCCAGGCTCTTAAGCCAGACTTCAGCCTCCCTGAGCCCATTTTATCTGGGAGAGGTTGTGACAAACTCCCTAGTTCCCTGAAGAGTTCAGTCCTTATTCAGTAACAAATGGGGGATTTGAAAATGTTGAGTGGAGCAATGGTGTGAGATATATATACCTACATATGAATGATATTCCTCCCCATTCCCATAGATTTTGAGTTACAAGCATATAGAGGGAAGATGGATCCATAGAGAGAACAGGTCTAAGGAGAAAACTTTGGAACTACCAACATTTCAGAAGAATGCACATGAATGATTGAGTGGAGAAGAACCAGGAATGATGCCAAGGAAATGGGGGAGAAAAGAGTTTCAAGGAGAAGGGGCTGATGCCCGGCCTCAGAGGTTAAGTGGAAAGGTGGTATACAGTTTAACATCTCACATCTTCAAAGTCCTCCCAAATGATGAGAGGGAAAATAATGCCATCTCAATGGGTTGGAAGTGAGTATTCAATAATATGTACAAAATGCTCGAGACATTTCCTGACATATGCCAGGTACTGAAATCCTTGTTTAAAACACATTTTCCGGCCAAGCGCGGTGGCTCACATCTGTAATTCCATCACTTTGGGAGACTAAGGCAGGTGGATCACTTGAGGTCAGGGGTTCAACAGCAGCCTGGTCAACATGGTAAAACCTCGTCTCTGCTAAAAATACAAAAATTAGCCAGGTGTGGTGGTGCGTGCCTGTAGTCCCAGCTACTCAGGAGGCTGAGGTGGAAGAATCGTTTGAACCTGGGAGGCAGAGGTTGCAGTGAGCTGAGATCATGCCACTGCATTCCAGCCTGAGTAACAGAGTGAGACTCCCCATCTCAAAATAAAAATAAAAATAAAATAAAATAAAATAAAACAAAATAAAATAAAATAAGTAAAATAAATAAAATGCATTTTCCTCCTGCTATTCTGGAGACTTGGATTTAGGTAGCCTTCAAAATATATGTGTATATGATTTAATATGAATTATAAAGAAAATACACAATGCATTTGTGAAAGCCCATCTTCTAGTTATAGTGTTTCTAAATTGTCTAGTAATGTGTGGATATACACAAAGGTAAAGAAAAAAATTATATGTAGAAAATTCATAGAGATTAGTATAGAGGGGTTTCTAGAAAGATAATTGAACCAAATCTGCTGTCCAGGAAGCCCAAGAGGAACAATATCTCTTATAGGAAACATATTTGGCTAGGTTCTGTGACTCATGTCTGTAATCTCAACAGTTTGAGAGGCTGAAGAGGGAGGATTGCTTGAGCTCCAGCGTTCAAGACTAGCCCAGGTAACATGGCATGATCCCATCGCTACAAATCACAAAAAAATTAGCCAGTGTGGTGGCATGCACCTGTGGTCCCAGCTACTTGGGAGGCTGAGGTACGAGGATCCCCTGAACCCAGGAAGTCAAGGTTGCAGAGAGCCATGTTTGAGCCACAGTATTCCAGCCTTGGTGACAGAATGAGACCCTGTCTCAAAAAAAAAATTCCAAAAAAAAGAAATATGTTTTTGATAGGATTTATGAACTTCTGTGTTCAATAGATATAAGGACATTGCTTAGTCCATGACTTCAACCTTTAGTGTGGACCATTTAAGAAGTGGAATGATACAGTTGACTCAAATACAGACATTGTAAACTAAGTTATACTCATAAGATGCTTCTTATTTCATAGCCATTATATATATGACATCATACCATTGTTATAACCATCGTTTGACTGCCAAATTCCAAAAATATAATTGGCTTTATTTGCCATGCACATTTCTTCCTGCTTCTGCTATTTTTATGTAGTAACAATACAAACAAGAATGATTACAAAAAATGTTAACAAACAATAGGACACAGATATTTGCCACTCAAAAAGAATGCTACTCATTGCATTAGAGCAAAATCATTGACATTCCTAGGCACAATGGATCACTTGGAGGTCCAGAGGTCTCAGGGAAGGGGCAAGGGTAGCCAGTCATTCCAGGCTATGGGGACCAGGACACTCATAGGGCTCAAGGACAATGGCTATCTACAAACCGGTAGAAAAGTGTTCCTATATTTTAACAACCTATCTCAGTGATTGCACTACCTGAATATTACTGATGCCAGCAGTAGGTTAAAATTACTTGGCCCCCAATTTTTTTTTTTTTTTTGAGACGGAGTCTCTCTCTGTCACCCAGGCTGGGGTGTAATAGCGTGATCTCAGCTCACTGCAACCTCCGCCTCCTGGGTTCAAGCGATTCTCCTGCCTCAGCCTCCTGAGTAGCTGGGATTACAGGTGCATACCACCACGGCCTAGCTAATTTTTGTATTTTTAGTAGACACGGAGTTTCACCATGTTGGCCAGGCTGGTCTCGATCTCTTGACCTCATGATCCGCCTGCTTCGGTCTCCCAAAGTGCTGAGATCAGGGGTGTAAGCCACCATGCCTGGCCCTTGGCCTCCAATTTTCTACTGGTCTGTTATCCCAACAGCATTAGGAAGTTAGTAAAGCAGGTTGAATTTATTTATTTTGCTATCATTGCCATCAAACCTTTACTTCATAACTAGAAATAGATCATTATCTTTGTAGGAAGAGTCTGTAGAGAGGCTTTGTCAGCTGGACCCAGTAGGACTCAGCTGCTTCCTCCTGCCCGCCATATTGTGAGTCCTTGAGAGCAAAGGCACGTCTTGGTCACCTTGGTGTTCCCAATACGTGACACTGGACCAGGCACAAAGAAAGTGATCAATCAATGTTTGTGAATGAATGAACAAGTTTATTCTCGATTTCTTTAAGGTCCAGCACTAGTAGTAAATGCAATGACCCATTTTCCATTCCTTTTAGGTAAATATGTTCTAAGCACTTTGGCCCCATTGGCTTGCCCAATGGGATGCCGAGGTGATTTTTGTATGTAACAACTGCCTTCCTATTGTGAAGGGCAGGCACACACTTGCTTACTGGCCAGGTGATTGCTCTGTTCAAAGTATGTTGGGATGCCTATCTCCAAAATGCTTCCCAGAGTAAAAGCACTGGGGGCTTACATAATCTCATCTCATGAAAGTAAAAGAAAGAGAGAACGGGAAAGAGGAGAGGCAGGGAAAAAAATGCTTTTAGGTAGAATTAAAATTAAATTAGTGCATAGGGAAGGGGGGCAGGGAATGCCATTGCATATTAACAGGTGGGAAAACCATATATGCAATTGATGGCTAATAAAGAGAGATGGTTGTGGGGTATGAACAAGAGAGAGATTCACCCAAGGAAACTGGGGTGGGGGAGGCATTTACATTCAACAAGAACAGGTTTTCCTGGGCTACGTAGCATGAATTTTCATCATGCCTCTCTACCTTCTCTACTCGACTTCAATCACTTCGCTCATATTAGCCAACAATTACTTGATGTTGAAATCAGTATGTGCTGATAGCATTCAAATCAGAAGGCAAAATTCAAAGGACGGGAATCTCAATGGGAAAGGAAGAAAGAGAGGAAGACGCCAGACCAACTCAAAGCTTTCGTTCAGTCAGATGCAACATCTTTTTGTCACTCTTGGCTTCAAAACACACACATTGCCAGGCAGAATGAAAAGCACAGATCAAATAACTCTATGTACTTGTGTGTAGACTGCAAACCTTGTTTCAGAGTCAGGATGCATCCTTCTACTGGGCAAGGGGGAGTTATTCCCACAGAGAAAGATGATTTTTAATGAACAAAGGTCTAAATTATGTGCATCCCATTCCAGTGGAAGGGAAGCAAAGCTGAAGTGAAGAGACTCCTGTAAAGGCAAGGCCTTACGAACATTTGCCCATGTCTGCTGGATCACCAGAGATCAGGAAAGCAGGACTCTTGGTGGCTTTGCCTCATGGCAGGGCTCCTGTTGAATTGGAATAATCAGTAAATGACAATGATTGATGAGGAGCAGGGGAGTGATATGAATCGTAAGAAAGTTACCTGGCAGTATGACATGGACAAAAACGTGTATCCACAGGAGATATACCATAATTTGGCATTAATTACCTGTGAACTCAAAAATATTTGAGACGGGTCTCAGTCCATTTAAGTTTTGTCATGTGCGTCAGTGTACAGAGACCACCAAACGGGCTTTGTGTGAGCAATAAAGCTTTTTAATCACCTGGGTGCAGGTGGGCTGAGTCCGAAAAGAGAGTCAGCGAAGGGAGATCAGGGTGGGGTCATTTTATAGGATTTGGGTAGATAAAGGAAAATTACAGTCAAAGGGGGTTTGTTCTCTAGCAGCCAGGAGTGGAATCGCAAGGTGCTCAGTGGGGGAGCTTTTGAGCCAGGATGAGCCAGGAAAAGGAAATTCACAAGATAATGTCATCACTTAAGGCAAGGACTGGCCATTTTCACTTCTCTTGTGGTGGAATGTCATCAGTTAAGGCAGGGCAGGGCATTTTCACTTCTTTTGTGATTCTTCAGTTACTTCAGGCCGTCTGGGGGTATACATGCAAGTCACAGGGGATGCTATGGCTTGGCTTGGGCTCAGAGACCGGACAGGTTTATTTTGCCAAGGTTAAGAATGCAGCTGTGATGCAGCCTCAGGAGATCCTGAAGACATGTGCCCAAGGTGGTCGGGGTACAGCTTGCTTTTATGCATTTTAGGAGGACAAGAGACATCAATTGATATGTGTAAGATGTACTTTGATGTACATTGGTTCAGCCAGAAAAGGAGAGACAATTGGAAGCAGGTGGGGATGGGCAGGGGTGGGGTAGGTTCCAGGTCATGGGTAGATAAGAGACAAATGATGGCATGCTTTTGGGTCTTTGATCAACCTGTAAACTGAGTACACAGTTTACAGATGAGATGGGTGGGGGTGGGTAGTGGAATAGTCACTTCTGCCTCAGTCTGGCTCAGTAAATCTGCATTTTTACATAAACAATAGGGCAGAGGAAGCAATCAGACATGTATTTGCCTCAGGTGAGCAGAGGGATAACTTTCTGTCCCTGTGAAGATAAGCTACCATTTACATTTCAAGGGTGAAATTTAACAGAACTGTTTGGGGTTAACATAACCAGGTCCACAAGGACTTTGCTTGTGGGCAAATTGTGAGGGAGATATGTAGCCTTTTTATCTTTGTGGTTGTCATATTTAGGAGTAAACCGGGAGGCAGGTTTGTCTGATGCAGTTCACAGCCTGACTTTTCCCTTTGGCTTAGTGATCATGGGGTCCCGAGATTCATTTTCCTCTCACTTACCCCACTGGCAGCACCTGAGTTTCTCTCACTGTCTCATTCCTGTAAAATGCATAACACTAATTATGAGCACTTGGAACCTACTGGTTCCTAGGGATTAATTAACAAGATGATAGGAAAACCTTAAACAGCCTGGCTAGACATGGCAGCCAGAGTCAGGGCCAACCTTGGTAATAAGCGACAGTCAGTGTTAGTGGGAACCACAGTGTGTTCAGAATAATTTGAACATGCATTTCAATATAGCATGTTTATGTGTGTGATTGTTAGAATATACAGTTTCTCACAATGCTAGGAATAATTTCTATGTTTTCCATGACCATTGTTTTCAGTCCAATGTTCTATTTGTGTTCAATTTTCCTTATTTAACTCAACTAGATGCTATGCTATACAAGTTACTCCAGACAGAATAACCTATCTCTTGGCTACAGCAGATAGATGCAGGGCTTGAGGAAGTATATCCCACAAAATAAAATAAAGCACTTTATATTCCATAGGTGGAACCAGACATCATAGTTTAATTTGGTTTTTGATAAATATTTTCATAGAAAATATCATCTGGTGTTCCCCTTTGCGTCTGTGATATATCTTCATAGTCATATATGTTTTTCTGTGCTTGCACAAACCTGAATCTTCCTCATGTCTTTGTGAGAGTTCATCTCTGAACCCCTGTGCCTCTTGATAACAGAAAAACTTCAGCTGAATTACATTTAAAAGGGTTTAATTGAGCAATGAATAATTCGCGAATCAGGCAGCCCCCAGAATCGCAGCAGATTCACAGAGACTCCAACGCAGCCACATGGTGGAAGAAGATTTATACACAAAAAAGGGAAGCGATGTACAGAAACTGGCAGTAAGGTATGGAAACAGCTGGATTGGTTACAGGATGGCATTTGCCTTATTTGAACACAGTTTGAACACTTGGCAGTCTATGAGTGGTTGAAGTATGGCTGCTGGGATTGGTCAAGACTCAGTTATGGTTACAGGCACATACTCCTAAGTTAGGTTTTCAATCTTGTCTGAACTATTAAGCTAAGTTACAGTTCATCCACAAGGACTCAAATATAGAAGTATGGAGTCCTTTCTCAGGCCACATTAAGTTTGCTTTAACACTCTGAAAACTTGAAAAAGTGAATCTGAAAGCAGAATTTCCAGTTCAATACTGCTGATGGACAGAATGCTTGTTTTCTTACTTTTAAAGTATTTCTTCATGAAACAATTATGGAAATAGAATTGTAGATTACATGTGCAACCTCTAGTCCTCAAAAGAAAATTAGTCCTTCAGCATCTCCTCAATTTCCCTTTTATGTAATGGAGAAGGGCATTTTACTCTGATGTCAACTATAACAGGGTTTGTGGTCATGTGTTTTTAACCTTGGTTGAGTCTTCATCTTTGGTAAACCTTCTGTTTTTCTATTGTCACACTTGTTAACAGCCAGATAATGGTGTTTCATGCTTTTCCAATCATTCCCTGGGTCTCCACACCTCCCAACTTCATTTATCTTTCTGTCTCTATGACTTTCCATCCATCCACTCACCCACCCGCCTATCCACCCAACCATCTATCCACCCATCTATTGACCCACCCATCCATCCATTCATTTGTACCCCCATCTATCCACTCATCCATCCATCCACCAATTCACTCATCCATCCATCCCTCATTCATCCATCTATCCACCCATCAATCCATCTACCCACCTACCCATCCATCTGCCCATTTTTTTCACCAACCATCCACCCATTCACTCATCCATCCATCCATCCATCCATTCATCCATCCATCCATTCCCCCATATATCCACATATCTATCCATTCATCCACCTGTCTCCCATCCATCCACATATCTATCCATTCATCCACCTATCCCCCATCCATCTACCCATTCACCCATTTATCCATCCATCCGTCTACCCATCCATCCATCAATTCATCCACCCATCTATCCATACATCTATCCACATATTCACCCATGCACCCATTTATCTACCTATCCATCCATTCATTCTTTCCAACTCTCATTCCAAAAAGATTTCAAGACATGTTACAAAATATATGCTATACAGCAGAATGGGAATAAAGAAAAAAAGACTAAGAGAAAATGGTAAAATGAAGCCCAAGATAAAGTCAGTCCACAAGACTATTTACCAGAAGGCTTGTAGAAATCATCAAAATGTAAATCACAGATATGGCTCTACCTTTTCTAGCAGTCAAAGCAAATAGGAGAAACCAGCCTGGCAAAGACTCAGAGGCTTCACAAGATAAACTCCAGTCAGATACCACGAAACAAGTTCTTCAAACTTCACCTTATTTCTCCCTCTTCCTGCCCATCACCACATGCCCCCACCAAACTCTATTTTCTCATCTGAATTCATCATAGGTGGGACTAACTTTTCATTCCAGAGGTGGAGTTAGAGGTTGACCCCTTATCCTCTAAATGATGGGCTTTTACTCAGAGAATACAGACTCATAAGATATGGTTCTCCAAGTCTTTGTGGAGAAGAAACAGGCAGATCCTAGACGAAAAGGGTAGTGAAGGTTAATTACTCCTCCCTCTCCATGCAGGATATTGCACGTGGGAATGAGAACAGGGAACAGAGTGGTTCTCTAAGAGAGCTTGGTCCTTCCTCCTCCAGCCAGCAAAGGACCAGTGTGTTTGCAGTCCAGACTCAGCAACTGCTGGAACTGAGGTCCCGCAGGCTTAGACTGTTCCCAGCCAAGGCCATCAGGACCTCCCCACGGTGACCAACTGGGTGCAGTCCTGCTTCTTGTTGAGATGCCCAAGCATCTAGAGAGGGTGCTGCCATGCATAAGGGACCCACAAATGCCTTCAAAACATATGGCCAGACACCAGAATGACTATTAGGTTGGGGTAAAAGTAATTAGGTTGGTACTTTTACCCCAACCTAATACATTCTCAACATCGCTTTGGTGCTTAAAAGCAAATTGTTTCATTATTTACTTGATACCAGTTTTATATTTAAAGCCTTCAGGCTTTAACAAAGTGGTATTTGCTTGAAGGCTTCATGACCCAAATAGCAATGTCTCAAGTGCTCTTTAGCAAAACGTCGTCTAATCCTGCTAATTCAACTTCATTCACCCCTATCATGTGCTAAATTGAAATCATTTTTATCAAAAATACACTTCCTTCCACCATGAAATCTTGAACCAAATGTTCCTGAAGTTTGGTAAAAAACTAACTTACTCTTACTTCACTGATATTATCCTTATTCTGGTCTTACTGATGAGGACGTGAGGATAAAATAGGATTAGCTCTTCATAAAATAGAGAATCAGGATGGCTGCCTTGTCTTTAGAATTCTAATGGTACCAGGAAATATTGTTGCTGAATCTGCTTGAAATGCACTCCTGTTGAGTAGCTCACCATAGGGCCAGACCATGCCTAAGGCAGGATAAAATAGTTTCCCTCCATTCATCGTGTGACTCCCAGAGGGCAGGGCTTCCCACTATCAGGCCCTCCGGCAGCCGGGCCTGCAGGGAACCCCACAGTGGCCATGAGGTGTCCTGATCTTCAATTTCCCATACAGCCCTGGGCTGCCCACCTGCCATGTGCAAATAAAACTCCGTACATCAAATGAAAGGATTCAGAGAGGAAGAATTGGGGGTGGTGGGAAATACTCCAGATCTGCTGTCTCTGCTCTCCTCCTCCTCCCCTTTCCATGATGAGAGTCACATGACTTTCCCACATGCACGTAGAGAACAAACAGGGGCCAGCCAGATTGGCAACAACCTCTGCGGAGTCACAGACGCTAAGAGGGAAACACAGCTTGCTCTCTGCTCCCAGGAGACCCCAGGCAGCCCTCTCTACACTTGCTCTGCCCTCTTTTCCCCTCAATATTTCTCATTCTGGTTGTTAGATAACTTTGGGAGAAAACTGCAGCTCTGGGAGCTCCACCTGATTGGATGTTTAAGATGTTTAGTTTTTGTTTGTTTTGTTTTGTTTTGTTTTTGTTTTTCAGATGTAGTCTAGCTCTATCACCCAAGCTGGAGTACAGTGGCATGATCTCGGCTCACTGCAACCTCCTCCTCCCAGGCTCAAGCGATTCTCCTGTGTCAGCCTCCCAAGTAGCTGGGACTACAGCTGTATGTGCTACCACGCCTAGCTAATTTTTGTATTTTTAGTAGAGAAGGGATTTCACCATGTTGGCCAGGCTGGTCTCGAACTCCTGACCTCCGGTAATTTGCCCACCTTGGCCTCCCGAAGTGCTAGGATTACAGATGTGAGCCATCGCACCTGGCCTTATGTTTGAGTTTTATGCCTTTTGGTCAGGGAGAAGAAATTAGAAATTGCTGGTGTGACTGTGGACCACAGAGTAACTGTGAACAAAGCAGGGGTCTTCAGTCAGGGCAAGGGAAGTGCAGGTGTTTTGATCAGGATGAAGAGGTCGTTGTATGGTTAAAAGAAAAGGCCAGAGGTGCGTGATTTCAGCAGTCCAGCTCCCAGCCAGGACAACTTCTAGCAGGAGCGGAAGGAAAGGAAGGGCCAGGCGTCTTGAGTCAGCTGAGTACAGAAAATAACCTCATTCATCTTGTGGTGTGATATCTTGTCTGCCTCTGTTTCCTGAGTCAAGATTTTAAAATATGTTTTTGTCTATGCCCAAATATCTTTTAATTGACTGACAAGTGGATCAGAAGCCTCAGAGGGAAGCCTGACATTCGTCACGGGAGTTGGGGCAGTCACATCATGGAGCCACAGGCACTTAACTAAGTTATGCTGTCTGTGTTGTTCATGTTTGGAATTTGTGTCTTTCCCGACAGTCTCCAGAACAGTCACACACAACTGGACTTCGTCTTCAAGACTGGCTATTGAACCAAGTGATTCAGGGAAGACAGCACCTAGAAACAATACAGTGGCCGAGGGGGCACAGTGAGTTGGGCTAAGGAGCTAAAGCAGCCGGAAGGTTGGCTTCGCTTCTACCTCTGCCATCTTCCGTTCATTCTAGAGTTCCTCCCTTAAACGAAACTTCTGAGTCGCCTGAGCCTCTCTTCTTGCTGGTGGTTTTGCCCATCCTTGTATTTTAGGTGTGTTGTCATTAGAGGAGAGATTTGTGAACTCTGCGATTCATTGGTTCCTTTTTTCTAGCAAAAATATAATTTGGGGATTTGCGTGGTTACATTCTCTACTACAAATGCTGCAATTGGGAGCTTATGGTGTAATAGGGCCAATTAGAGGAGAACATGGAGGTGTTACATGGGAATTCCACACTCAGGTGCTGCTAACCTTTTCTGAAAGAACAGTAGTCCTTGCTTTCTCCTTCGGTGTCAGGCATGCAAACCAAGGATACTAAGTTTCCACCACGGTGCATTATACTCAGACTGAAGTTTGAGCTCTGACTTGGGCTACAAGTTGAATCTCACTTTGGAGAATTTTTAAATTGTGTGAAGGCTTAATCCCAAGCCAAACAGCTTGGGCCTAATGAGAACCAGGAGCTACAGAGTTTTGAGATAAATGTACAAAGCCTTATTTCCTATGTCAAATAAATAAACTCGTATTTACCGACACAGGCAGGCAGATAGGCAGCAATGCCTATGCTTAGCTTGTACAGCTTACATACAGTTTTTAGGTGCTATGATTATCACATCATTTTTCAAATTTGAATAAGAAACTACCAGCCATGTGTCAGTCTGCACTTAACAATATCACCGGGGACTACTTTTTACACACCAAACATGGCAACAAATCCTAAAGAAGAAACTTAAAAAGGTTTACTGTGGGCTGAGTCTGATGGCTCATGCCTGTAATCCCAGCACTTTGGGAGGCCGGGGTGTGAGGATTGTTTATGGCCAGGAACCTGGGCATCATAGCGAGACTTCATCTCTATATAAAAAAATTTTTAATTAGCCTGACATGGTGGCACGCACCTGCAGTCTCAGTTACTTGAGAGGCGGAGGTGGGAGAATCGCGTGAGCCCAGGAGATCAAGGTTACATGAGCCTTAGTGGCTCATGCCTCTAATCCCAGCACTCTGGGGGGCTGAGGTGCACAGATTACTTGAGCCCGGGAGTTTGTGACCAACCTGGGCAAAATGATGAAACCCTATCTCTACAAAATATACAAAAATTAGCCAGGTTTGGTAACATGCATCTGTAGTCCCAGCTACTCAGCAGGCTGAGGTGGGAAGATTGCTTGAGCCCCGGAAGTGGATGTTGCAGTGAGCTGAGATTACACCACTGCACTCCAGTCTGAGTGACAGAGTGAGACCCTGTCTTAAGAAGAGAAAAGAAAGAAAGAAAACAAAATATAAATATGATGGGGAAAATGGCTCAAACCATAAAAGAGGCTGGGGATAATTGAGGAAGGCTTTATCGTGATGGAATTTGAACTGATTTCTGAAGGATGGATTCCGAGAGGAGGATATGGACCAAAGTTGTTTTGAGGAGGGAAATATCTTGAGCACAATCTTGCTATGATCACACCACTCCACTCCAGCCTGGGCAACAGAGTGAGACCATCTCTACAAAAAGTAGCAAATTAGTTTTTCAAAATAATAAAAAATTTAAAAAGAATATTTACTGTGGCCAGTGTCATGGAGGAAGGAGTCTCTGGTTTGGTGGAGGACAAAAGGTCTCTGGCTAAAGCAAAGGGAAGAATGGAAGGTATCTGTGGGCTCCCTCCATCTGTGAACATCACTAGGGACTCAAGAGGCTGGGAACCTTGGGCTGGAGAGCAAGGCAGTCCCACAAGCACTGCGGCAGCCAGAATCCAGTAAGTCACACCCTGGGAGGCAGGGAGTGAGAACAAGCCTAGGACTATAGCAAGACAACCAACAGGGCCACCACAGGGAAGAGGGAACAGAACATCTCGCCCCAGCTCCAGCCATGGAAAGCCAGGTGCCAGGTGCCCACAGATGGAAAATCTGGCAGCTTGCGGGCAAGGAAGTTTGCCAGTTTCAAATATCAACCATTGACTTCTCGTTGTTGAGTGTTAATTAAAGCTATGAATATCACCCAAAGGTCAGAGTTCCTGTCTTATATTTCATATATTTCCCAGGAGTCCTGAAAGATTAGGAAATAGGAATACATAAACCCAGGGAAACAGCACACAGAACTAATTACCCAAGGCGACTCATGCAAGACTCCACTGACAGGCATGTTAGAATGACCTTTGTTCCCAGGGTGCTAGTGCCTTGATACGTCTGTTTCCAGGGGCGGGTCTCCCACCCAGCAGATGGGCCTCCTGGAGGTTTTTATTCCCAGTAGGGCATTGTCTAAAGCCCAGCTTCTGTCCTGGGTGCTGCCCTGGTATTGACCCTCTCTGTGATCTCTGACCTTAGGCTGGTTTCTAAATCAGTGATTCTAAATGTGTTCTACAGCTCATATATATATACACATATATATACACACACATATACACACATATATATACACATATGTATATATACGTATATATAAGCTCATATATGATTCGTATATATATGAATTATAATTGTGTTGTTTTAAATAATTAGTGATTTTTAATCAGTGAGCAACCTCAGAGAGATTTTTTTGTTTCATTGTTTTTCTAATGAATAAAGAAAAAAATGTTTCTCTGCCTTTGCTCCTTGAATTGCCAACTAGATATACTGTAATAAGGTACTTCACTATGGTTCACCGTGGAGGAGAAAGAGAGGATGATTAGAGGCTATTGAGATGGAAGGCACTGTTCGTGGAAAGGTTGATTCTCATCAGGCAAGTCATGGGTTTGGAGAAGATGTGGGGAGGGGAAGAGGAAATACGGTATTTGCGGGGGGCCACACCTGCACTGTTGCTATGCGAATTTGCATAAGCTTGCAAGGGAAGCTTATTTTCTCAGCTAGAAAACAAAACACATCATACATGGTTGAGTCTGTCTCCAGGACCAGCGTGCCTTCCATCCAGGCACCCATCCATGCACCCAGCATTTTTTCAGGTTCTTTACCTCGTCTGACTGTCACAACTCATGGGTGAGAGTGTAGGGGCAGATGGGAGGAAGTGAGGTTAAAGGAGTGCTGAGGCCATGCCGCAAGTGGTGTCAAGTATGGTAGTGATGATGATAATGGTGGTGGTAATGATGAAGGTATTTAATATGCATGTGGTGCTTTGCAACCTACAAGATGTTGGCACGTGCATTTTCTCGTTACAAAACTAGGAGACTTGCCTGCAGTAACATACGGCCCACTGAGTTGGGAGGCAGAAAACCTTAGATCTTAAATTTGCTCAGGTATGATACGTAAATCCATGCACAAACAAGCAAATGTATTGTACTGTCACAGGAAAAGCATGGCAAATTTTGCATCAGATTTGAGTGCCCAGGACTCCTGAAATATGGCTATGCTAATAGGACTTGCCCTCAAGACCTTCACATTTGAGTGGAAGGGAGACCATGTATACCTATAATTTTATGTAACCAGAAAGCAAAATATGCTGGGCGGGGTGGCTCATGCCTCTAATCCCAGCACTCTGGGGGGCTGAGGTGCACAGATTACTTGAGCCCGGGAGTTTGCGACCAACCTGGGCAAAATGATGAAACCCTATCTCTACAAAATATACAAAAATTAGCCAGGTTTGGTAGCATGCATCTGTAGTTCCAGCTACTCAGCAGGCTGAGGTGGGAAGATTGCTTGAGCCCCGGAAGTGGATGTTGCAGTGAACTGAGATTACACCACTGCACTCCAGTCTGAGTGACAGAGTGAGACCCTGTCTCAAGAAAAGAAAAGAAAGAAAGAAAACAAAATATAAATATGATGGGGAAAATGGCTCAAACCGTAAAAGAGGCTGGGGATAATTGAGGAAGGCTTTATCGTGATGGAATTTGAACTGATTTCTGAAGGATGGATTCCGAGAGGAGGATATGGACCAAAGTTGTTTTGAGGAGGGAAATATCTTGAGCACAATCTTGCAGAGAAAACATGCCCATTTTAAGCGTTAATGAGTGGTTCAGTCGGGACATAGAGTCAGGAAGAGAGCTCTGAGTGAAAAGGCTAAAAAGATAGCCATTCCCACAGTGACGGGTCTTATAGGCACAGGCAGACACTATCATTATTCCGTTTTTCAGATGGGAAAACTGAGGCACAGAGAGGACAATGTCAGAAAGCCAGGAAGCGAATCTAGGCCATCTGGCTCTTGTGCCATCTTCTTCTATGCTCTCTTAAAGGACCTCTTCTCCAGGCGCTGAAAACCTTCTCCATCTTTCGCTTCCCCGGAGTACAGCGAGGCCTCCTGTCTACCTCGCAGGACGGGGACTCAGAACACTAACGCCAGCTCAAACTAGTTTTTATAAAAGAAGATGTATGATCTTGCAAAGCAAGAAGTGCAGAGGTCAGGTGAGAGCCAGCACTGGCTAATTCAGCAGCTCAGCAGGAGCTCCAAGGACCTGGGCATTTTCCCACCTCTCCAGGCCACCCTCCTCCACCTCCACCTGAATGCTGAGCCTTTGCCTAGTTTCTTCCCTGATTTCAGTTCAAGTAACACTTCCCAGGGGCAGCCTTTCCTGCCTCCCTCCTGTGGTCAGTCTGTTTTCCCAGCTGTTGGATCACACCTGGGTTTGCTACACTTTCCTTTATTGCATGATGCTGCAGTTAATGTCAGCCCTCCCTGTTAGACTCTAAGCTCCATGAGGGCAGGAACTGTGCATTCTTGCTCACTATTGCAATCCTAGAGTCTGCCACTCAAATATCTGTGAAGTGAGTGAATGACAGCTCTGTGCAGGGCCAAGGAACCCGAGCCACAATAAACATGCCACATTGCAAACGACTCATTGTGATTCTTTCTCCTCTGGTGCACATTTTTCCCTGAGGCACATTCCTATTGATTTCGTACCCCCAAGAACTATTCTCCTTCCTCCTTCCTATAAAACCCACATTTTGTTCAGATAGTCACCCAATCCCCTCTGCAAGGTGATTCAGATTATACTTCTACCTTGAGGCATTTCACTAGAAATTGCTATCAGCCCAGGGGTGGTCCAGGATCTGAGGTGATGCAAGCTAATGAAAGGGAAGACGTATTCTATGCAGTTGGGAGAAGGTGGTTGGAGGTTAGCAGGGTGCTGGTTTCCCCAGCTGTTGCTGGTGGTCATCATGTAGCCAAGGTATCGCTAGTGCCTATGGAGAAAGTAGAGGGACTGGAGAGAAACTGAGTAGGTAAAAGTGGGCAAGGCAGGCCAGGCATGGTGGCTCACACCTATAACACCAGCACTTTGGGAGGCTGAGGCGGGCAGATCACGAGGTCAAAAGATCAAGACCATCCTGGCCAACAGGGTGAAACCCCGTCTCTACTAAAAATACAAAACTTGGCTGAGTGTTGTGGCGTGCACCTGTAGTCCCAGCTATTCGGGAGGCTGAGGGAAGAGAATTGCTTGAACCCTTGAGGCAGAGGTTGCAATGAGCCAAGATCACACCACTGCACTCCAGCCTGGGCAACAGAATGAGACTCCACCTCAAAAAAAAAAAAAAAAAAAAATCGTGGGCAAGGTTTGGTGATGTGTGGGGACATAAGGGATAAGAGAGAAGATGGTCTTAGAGAAATCTCTAATTTTCCCTTTTGGACAATTGTATGGATGGACGGATGGATGGAAGTTCCAATCACTGTGATAGAAAACACTGGAAAAAATAAGATTCATCCAGGCAAGTCTTTCATGCACTGTTTCATCATCGGTTTAATAAATGAAATGGAGTTAGAGTTCATCTCAGCCTCTTGTTTGCTTCTGTCATACTGTGTTGTACCCTGTTTGTTTGTTTTTTATCACATTCCTCCCGGTAGCCAACTTACCTACTAATGCTTGCACTTTCTCCTTATCAGCCCGGAAGTTCCGAGATAGCAGGAGCCGTGTGTGTGTGTGTGTGTGTGAGAGAGAGAGAGAGAGAGAGAGAGACTGGATTCCCCACAGCACATTATTGTTTATTCCATAGTCAGTGGTAGATAAATACTTGCAGGATTTAGCTGGGCTCCAGCATTGTGGGGGTCAGATAACCAAATTTTGGTGGACCAGTTGCATTCTAACCTTAGAGCAGGCGAAACGCCCCTCTCACCCAGATTGTGCCTCTTCTTCATGCTGGTATGTTTAAAAAGGTCATCCAGCAAGGTTCTTTAAAAGGATATTGGACCTTTGCAAGTCTCAGTCTGCTTGGCAGGGTGACTGTGTCTCTGAATGTCCTGGAAGGAGGCTTGTCCTCCTCTTGTCTTTGGGTGAATGTACCCTTCAGGAAGGCAGGGATACACGCACCCCCTTCCTTGTTGATGGGTTTGCAATTATTTTGGCAGATCTAAAATCATATTTCAAAGGCAGTGGAGAAGCAGCTGGGGACATTACTTGTAATTGTTTAATATTGTTATCACATTTGCTTACAAGAACAGAGAGGCAAGCTGCCATCAATCAGAGAATGGCATAGTCATCGACGGTGATCACCGTGCATGCGTTGGAATGTCATGGCAACTGTCCCTTAGTCCCGGACTTGATTACTTCTGCTGCATTCCTGTGATAGCTGAGTTGCTTCATTAACTTTACTTTCGTCTACCTCATTTGTAAAGGGGAAGCTAGAAAACAGCACTACACAGGGCTTCATGCACTGAAAAATTGACATTATCAAAGGACGCACTCTCTTCTCTCTTTCTGTCCTTTTCCAAATGCTGTCTATAATCATATTCAGTCGCTCATGGATGTTATCATGGGTCACCAAAGAAGAGCTCAACCAGAGGTGAAAAATTACACACATTCTAAACATGCCTTTTTACAGGTGAGAAAAATTAGGCCAGGAAAGGTAATGTCGTGTTGGATACAATCCCTTTTGGTGATCAGTCACCCTTGGGTTCAAATCTCAATTGTAAAGCTTGTTACAGATTGAGCCACTTAATTTCTTATTTTTGTTTTGTTGTTGTTGTTGTTGTTGTTGAGACAGAGCTTTGCTCTGTTACCCAGACTGGAATGCAGTGGCGTGATCTTGACTCACTGCAACCTCTGCCTCCTAGGTTCAAGAGATTTCTCCTGCCTCAGTCTTCTGAGTAGCTGGGATTACAGGCGCCCACCACCGTGCCTAGCTAATCTTTGTATTTTTAGTAGAGATGGGGTTTCACCATGTTGGCCAGGCTGGTCTCGAACTCCTGACCTCAGCTGATCTACCCACCTTGGCCTCCCAAAGTGCTGGGATTACGGGCGTCAGCCACCATGTCTGGCCCACTGAAATTCATTTGTGCCTCAGTTTGCTTATTCTGTGAAATGGGGGTAATAGCAGGTATCCTGCAGGGCTGTTGTGAGAATTACAACTCAGGCAGTGATCATGGCACCTGGAACACAGGTATTTAGTACCCAGGTGCTGTAATTATCTCTAAGCTCACAAAACGAGATTTTGAGGAAGCTGGAATTAAAACTTGTGTCTCCTGACTCTGATCTGGTTGGACCACACTGCTGTGCTTGAATACAGAGTCCCTGGAGACTCTCAGGAAGGGCGTTTGTAACACCTGCTCAGGACAGTTTCATTTACTTTGTACCCAGAGACTAGCATTCCACAGGTTGCCAAAGTATTACTCATGTGAATTGGTGGACTTTTGGTCAAATATGTGCCCTAAACTCAGGTTTCTATGGCATTCTATGGAACCCTCTGCATCCTTCTACGGGACATTGGAGAAGCAAATGGTTTGCACAGTGAGTTGCAAATAAAATGGCCAATCTCAGCATGAAAGGTTCAAGATGTTACCTAAATGAGGGTATAAACCACTCTATTTAGATAGATACAAGCAAACTTGAGTGACCACTGAGCCTGCTGGAAACAAATAACATGCTATGTAAAGGCTTAGTAACAGTGATGGATATTTGAACTTGAATTTCACCTCCAGAACAGTTCTGTGGCCTCTCCCAGGAACAGAAGTCAAAGCACATCAGGATTCTTGAAGGCTCTGAAAGGTGAATGAGATTTCTAGTATATGTCAAGACTTTTCCACTGAAGAAGGGCTTTGTGTATACAGACTTAGAAAGGATACCAAGCTTTGCACCTTCACTACCAGAAACAAAGACGGGGGCTGCCCAATTAAGTGGCCCTAGAGATTTAGCCAGGAGCTTGAGCCTTCTGGAGAAATCCAGTTTTCCTATACAGGAAGAAAGCTAGGAGTTTTCTGGCCCCGTGTGTTCTGGCTTTGTTTTCGTGAAGCTATCCCTCCCAGCTGGCAAGAGAAATGGAATTTCATGCAGTTGCTGAAAACTTAATCCAGAAACCCAAAGATGCTGGCACGAAGGAAAACTTCTGGGGCAGAGCTGGAATGATGGCCAAGCCTGTGCCTGCAGGGGGTCTCTGGGAACAGGACTGGCTCGAACTCACAAGACTGGCTCGAACTCACAACCTCTCAGTATACAAGAAATGTTGCAACAGTTTCACTCCAGTTGACTGCCTACCTCAGCAACTTCCAAGGGTCTTGCAGCCTTGGTGGTTTTCTGGTTTGTTTTTGTTTTTGTTTTTGTTTTGCAAACAGTTTAAAAGGTTTTGTTATATTGAAATTTCCAAATAGATTCAAAAATAGAATAGTATAATGAAGTTCCTTATATTCATTCCCCAGCTTCTCTAAGCATCAATGTTCTGTACCACTGTAGGATGATGATAGTTAACAATAATATATTAAATAGTTTCAAATGGCTGGAAGGAAGATACTGAATGTTCCCAACACAAGGAAATGATAAATGTTTAAGATAATGGATATGTTAATTGCCCCCATCTGATCGCTATACAGTATATGTATTGAAACATCACTATAAAGCCTGAAATGGTTTGGCTCTGTGTCCCCACCCAAATCCTGTGTTCAATTGTAATCCCCAGTGTTGGAGGTGGGTCCTGGTGGGAGGTGATTGGTTCATGGGGGTGGTTTCTCATGGATGGCTTAGCACCATCCCGCTTGGTCATGACAGTAAGTGAGGTCTCGTAAGAACTGGTCATTTAAAAGTGTGTAGCTGCCCTCTCTCACCCCCCATCCCACTTGCTCCTTCTCTACCCGTGTGATATGCCTGCTCCCCCTTCACACTCTGCCATGATTGTAAGTTTCCTGAGGCCTCCCCAGAAGCAAAGCAGATGCCAGCATTATGCTTCCTGCACAGCCTGCAGACCCAGAAACCAATTAAACCTCTTTTCTTTATAAATTACCCAATCTCAGGTATTTCTTTATAGCGACGCGAGACTAGACTAATACACACCCCATGAGTATGTACAATTATTTGTCAATTAAAAATGTTTTTTAAGTATTAAAAAAACCATGTAAGCTTGGTGGCTTTTTATGGTAGGGCAAGAACATGTGTCAATCTGCCACAAGTCAGTCTTGTAATTGATTTTAGCAATGGCTACTTTTGAGTCATGTGATGCTTTATATGCATTTTCTCGTTTAATCCACACAACATCTTTACAAAGCAAAGGCTTTCATTTCCATTTAACAAATAGAGACAATGCAGCTTAGAGAGATTAGGTAATTTGCTCAGGGACAGCGTTGTTAGGGGATGAGCTAAGGTTAGAAGCTAGGTCTCTCTAATGTCTACAGGTGCACTTTCTAATAGTATAACAGTACTAGCTAATGCTAGTAGAAAACTATTCTGTGCCAGACACAGCCTTTCCATACCTTGGCATAATCCTTACTGCAACCTTCTCAGGTTGCATCACTAGCATCCTTCTCATCACTAGCACCCTTCTCATCACTAGCATCCTCTCCATTTAACCAACGAGAAAACGGAGGCATGAGGAGTGTAAGTAACTTGTTAGTTTCCAGAGTTGTGGGTGGGAAAGCCTAGGTTCAAAGCCAGCTGGAATGGCCCCCAAGTGCACACTGTCAACCCTGAAGCCAGTGGTTTTCAGCAAGGAGTCCCTGGAATGCTAGCATCGACATGCTCTTAGGCTTGTTAGAGATACAGGTTTTCAGGCCTGACCAGTAAAATCAGAAGTTCCAGGGGAAGAGGGAGCAACCTGGGCCTTCTGACATTCTGAGACCTGCTCCAGGGATGTTGCTTTGTCCTTTCACACCTCCCAGTGGCATTCACTCCAGATAACAGGTGACTGTAGCTCATAGCCTTTCTCTTAAAATCTTACTCCTCAAAGCCTGGTGTGTAAATATAAGCAACATTAGCATCACCTGTTGGATTGTTAGAAATGCAAAGTTTCCAGGCCCCATTTCAGGCCCACTGAATCAGAATCTGTGTTTTTTGTTTTTTGTTCTGTTTTGAGACAGAGTCTCGCTCTGTTGCCCAGGCTGGAGGGCAGTGGTGTGATCTTGGCTCACTGCAATCTCCACCTCCCAGGTTCAAGCAATTCTCCTGTCTCAGCCTTCCAAGTAGCTAGGACTACAGTTGCACACCACCATGCCCGGCTAATTTTTGTATGTTTACTAGAGACAAGGGTTTCACCAGGCTGGCCAGGCTGGTCTCAAACTTCTGACCTCAGGTAATCCACCCACCTCAGCCTTTCAAAGTGCTGGGATTACAGGCGTGAACCACCATGCCTGGCCAGAATCTGTGGTTTAATGAAGTCCCCAGGTGATTCATATGCACATTACAGGGATAAGGTACATGACAGGGTGAGGCACACTGATCTAGGTTACAGCAGGGTGAGATCACACCCGGAAAACTGCTCTTAAATCCCATTGCTTCTCAGTCAGGGAGGAGAGGAAAGCTGCTGTCCAACAGCCAGTCAAGGTGCCCACACTCAGTGCCATGTGAAGGGACATCAGCCAGGAGACACACTTTGCAGCTAGCAGGTTGTGTGCTGGTTAAGGCAAGAGTAGCTGCTGTAATGGATAAACCCACTACGTCTCAGTGTCTTCATGTCATAGATGTTTATTTCTCACTCATGTAAAATCAAAGCAGCAGGGAGGGCTCTGCTCCCCAAAAAACTAGAAGTGATCCCAGTTTTTCCCCCTCACCCTCCACTAACTGCAAGGAAAGGTGGAAAAGCCATGCTCGGGAAGAAGGTTTGGGGAACAGTCACCAGTCTCTACTGTAGTTCACTGGAAACATTTAGCTCACATTGTTCATTTATTCATTCAATGAATTAATAATCTACTGAGTAGTGAATAAGATCGACTTATACATCCATGCATTCATTTATTCATTCAGCAAACATTTGCTAGCAGCTGCTGTAGGGAGGAGCTTGAAATACCAAGAAACTTGGCATCTAGAGGGAAGCAACCTGCATGAGTGCCCTGGGAATACGGGAGAGGGTATTGGTATCAGGCAGGGAACTCAAGGAAGGCTTCCTGAAGGAAGTGACACTGAACTGAGTTTAGACCTAAGAAAGAAATAAACTAGGCAGAGGGACATATGAAGACTAAGACTTCAGGAGAGAAAAAGCAGTGTGTGTAAAGGATGGAGGAACTCGGCTAGGGAAACAGATGTTGGTAGGCTGAATGGTGGTGTCAGGGATGATGGAGGTATAAAGGAATATCATTCAAAAATGGCTGATTTGCCTGTCTCCTGGGAGACGGGGGAAAGTGGACCCTCTTTCAGGCCCATCCAGGCAAGAAAAGATGCAAATAGCTCTGTCCACACACTTACCTGTCATCCTCATGCCTAGTTGCCCAGGAAAAAAAAAAAAAGCAAATGACATTGAACTTCCTCCCTAAAGTGCCCTTTGTAAGTCTGCAAGAATCAAGGGGCAAGCTGCTTCAAATTAACCCATATTTTATAGTCCTGGAACAGCTGTCGCCTGCTCTGCCCTGGGGAATTCATTACCTAACAGAGGGATATGCACATTCCACATATTCTCTCAGCCTTGCTTGGCCATGGGCTTTCTGAGAAGCTGGAAATCACATCTCCTCCAAATTGTTACCCCCCTAAATAAGTCCTTTGGAAGATCAGTAGGGCAGGATGCAAAGTTCTGTCTTTCATAATTAGGGAGTGATTAATTATTTAATCAGAGCAGATAGCCCACACAATGTCACCTCCTCTCATTTGTTGGGCTACAGGCCCCCATTAATCACACGTCCTAACATTGTGCATGCAAAAGAGACAGGTGGATTTGAAGCTTTGTGTTGCGGTAACCTCACTACTGCTCCCTGATCTGCTTCCAAATGCTGCCAACGTGTTAGAGCAAACATCTCCATCACCAGCCCAGGCTTCATTCCTAGATGAACATCTTAGGAAGGGGAACGTTATATCTGCACATCAAGGAATCTCGCTCTGTCCCTTCTCCTCCTTCAGGTCCCTGGGATTTGGCCCTACAGTTCCGTCTCCTGCTGATCACGGGTTCTTGTACTGTGGGTGGAGTTTTAAGGCTTGTTTGAGCGGATAAACCCCTCACTTTGCATCTCTTCATTCTGTCCTGATAGGTGCTTTTCTAGCACCTCTTCATTCAGAGAAGCTTCAGCCCAGGTGCCAGCAGGGGTGGAAATGAGTCACCCTCTGCCATGTCTGTCACCCTCTGACATTGAGGGCTCACTTGCCCTGCCCTGAGTGCTTACAGGTGACTCTTGTGTTCCTTGGCACCACTCATGGCCACCTGTTGATCTGCATGCTCAGTTGGAAACCAAGACCTCCTCCAACAAAGGCCTACTCAGGCCACTGGGGTTCTTAGCTCATCCCTGGAGAAGCACATCTGGCTGGATGTGCAGGAAGGAAACTCATTAAAAGGTTGGTCACTCAGGAGGTCATGGAATTTCCAAGAGAGCCAGAGAGTTGTGGGGATTCAAGGTTATATGGTCAGTGATACGGTTTGGCTGGGTCCCTACCCAAATCTTACCTTGAATTGTAATAATCCCCCCCATGTCAAGGGTGGGGCCAAGGGGAGGTAATTGAATCATGAGAGCAGTTTCCCCATACTGTTCTCATTGTAGTAAATAAGTCTCATGAGATCTGAAGATTTAAAAACGGGAGTTCCCCTGCACAAGCTCTCTTGCCTGCCACCATGTAAGACATGCCTTTGCTCTTCCTTCATCTTCCACCATGATTGTGAGGCCTCCACAGCCATGTGGAACTGTGAGTCCATTAAACCTCTTTTCTTTATAAATTACCCAGCCTCGGGTATGTCTTTATTAACAGGGTGAGAACACCCTAATACAATCAGGAATGATGCCAAAGTCCCACCACTGAATGCCTGTACCAGAAAACAAAAGTTTCTAAGTCAAGTCCCTGGGCATTCAGGGGAAGAAGATCCTGGGGTTTCTGATTCTATTTGGCCAATGACTGAAGTTCCTTCCATCAAATTTCTGCAGACATTTATAGAGTCCGAGTCCTCCAAGACTCTCTGTGACCTACTACCTTTTCAGTGTGCTACCAAGAATGGCTCTGTCTCGCCTAAGTTTCCCAACCATGGAATCTTTAACTCTGACTGTGGAGGCAACATTGAGAGGCCAGAATCTCCAAGATGCTTGTCAAAATTCAGATTCCTGGGCCTCAGCTCCAGAGATTAGAGTTTAGTAGGTGTTTGGTCAAACTCATATGGAAGTTTGGCATTTAAATTCTTTGACAGTTTCACAGTCTCTTAAAATATCGCCATGTGGCAGGGTCTGTGCTGACTGCTTGGGTAATTTTGGCATCCAGGCCTCACAACCATCCTCTAAACAGTGTCACACATACATAGCCAGGAAAAGACAACTGTCCTAAGCTTCCAGATGACCCTAAATGTGTACCCATGAGGCACGAGGGTACTTTCTGGGAACAGATAAAGACCTCTCTGCATATGGAGGTGCCCACATTGCCCATGTTGAAATTTTGCTGCAATTCAGTTCTTCTTGGAGGACCTACACTCACAAGGACTCCTTTCTGCTCACCCAGAAGAAGGCAAAAGTCCATCAAAAGGCAGGCCTGAAAGGCACCTAGCACATGACAGGTACTCAAGAAATACTGACTGACTTAATGAATGTAGCCAGCTTTTCAAACTCTACTTCCACTCTCCTTCCACCTTCTCTCTCCCACAGGTGACCAACCTGTCTTGCTTCTAGTGACCTTCAGCCTTCACCTAGCAATGCTGCCATTTTGTTGGGGACTCCTTAATCTTCACATTGTCCGATGCTTTGGGAACATTGAGCTCAATGAAGCAGGCTACTAAATGCTAACTGAGAACCTCAGAGACCCAGAGTCTGCATCTCCATGACATGAGAAACCCCCATCAACTTCTAGAAAATGGGATTCCTGCTAGCTCAGAAGTAGAGGGCACTGGTCTCAATGATGGGAGGCCAGCAGGCTGTTGCTTGAACAGTTTCATAAAAAGATCCATCCTCCCTAGCTAGGGCCAT
This sequence comes from Theropithecus gelada, assembly GCF_003255815.1. Taxonomy (NCBI): domain Eukaryota; kingdom Metazoa; phylum Chordata; class Mammalia; order Primates; family Cercopithecidae; genus Theropithecus; species Theropithecus gelada. The sequence continues at coordinate 35,559,603 of NC_037677.1, forward strand.
CTTATTAGCTGTTGGAGGCTCTCTCATTCATTCAGTAAATATTTCTTGAGTGCCTGTCACATGCAAGGCGCTGTTCAGGCCCTGCCTTGTAATGGACTCTTGCCTTCTTCTGGATCAGTGGAAAAGAGTCCATGTTAGTCTGGGTCCTCCAAGCAGACAAACTTCCTCTAAGGACAAACTTCCTCATGCAAGGATTGTACTGGGGAAATGCCAGTGTCTTCCAGGAATCAGCTATCTCTTCTGTACTCAGTCACTGACATGGAACAGCCTACAGGAGGCAAAGCCTCAGTGCAAGCACAGAGATGCATTTCAATGCATAGCACTGGGTCCTCAACCAGTGATGAACTCTGCTGCAGGAGGTCTGCTAGGGACATTCTCCCGATGGCCACAGAGCCATGCTTTTAACCAAAAATAAACCAAGAAAGCACAAGTAAATGTCAGCACCAAGACAGATGTAACATAACCGGAAGTTAGATACCTCTTCTTTGGATGGTGTAGGTTTGCTAGGCCAATAGCTATTTCCCCTCTTCTGGAAGCAAGGAAAAATTATGGCAGGTGAAGATAAATTATGTCAGGTGCTGGTTTGAGTTCACTGTCTTATTTATGGAGGGCCAGGGGACTGGGCAAGTATTTTTATAACATGGCATTAGTTTACTGCTTGTTTTTAAAGCTGCTATAAACGGGGTCTCTCTGTGGTGAGAAAGCTGAGTTCTGTAACCCACTGAGGCTCCTTTTAGCCCCCAGACCCTGTGATTGTAAGCCTTCCTCCACCCCTCTGGCCATCTTGGATGTCAAGCCTTATTCATTTGTAGCATCGGAACTTGGTGGATCCCAAGACAAGCAAGGGTTGGGGGTAACTCTCCATATCTGCTTTCAGCCAAGAAAACACAAGAGGTAAAACACTGCATTATTTCTGTTCAATCCACCCATTGCAATGGGCCCAATGTGATCTTAACAGAGGAATGAACATGCAAAAACCACCTACCAGTGTGCATTCTTTGCTTGAATCTGAGGTGAACAATAAGCTGTCGTGGTGGTTTTCAGGCTTTCCTAACAGATGCTACACACGTTTCTGAAGTGAAACATGTCCCTGTGTTTCTGTCGGGCCTGGTTCCTAATAGAACAGAGTAATGATGCAGGGCATGCAATTTTCATAGCCAACCCCTCCATTTGCATGCACAGAAGCTGCAATAGCCCGAGGAGAAAAACAACTAAGGCACGCATGATCTAATGTGTTTCTGAATATTGGTCCTGTTTTCCTAGTGCCTTGAAAATGACACTTGCAAACTACTTCTTCAACCATTCACTCAAAACTATTTATTGAGTGTCTATTATGGGCAATTTTTCTTTCAGAGAATGCTATACAGTCAGCAATGCTGATCGTTAAGGTGTGGGCTTCCAAGGAGCTCAGCGGAGTTTTTTTTTTTTTTTTTTTTTTTTTTTTTTTTTTTTTTTTTTTTTTTTGAGACTGAGTCTGGCTGTGTCGCCCAGGCTGGAGTGCAGTGGCCGGATCTCAGCTCACTGCAAGCTCCGCCTCCCGGGTTTACGCCATTCTCCTGCCTCAGCCTCCCGAGTAGCTGGGACCACAGGCGCCCGCCACTTCGCCCGGCTAGTTTTTTGTATTTTTTAGTAGAGACGGGGTTTCACCGTGTTAGCCAGGATGGTCTCGATCTCCTGACCTCGTGATCCACCCGTCTCGGCCTCCCAAAGTGCTGGGATTACAGGCTTGAGCCACCGCGCCCGGCCTCAGCGGAGTTTTACATTGATCTATGTCTTAGTCTATTTGCATTGCTATGAAGAGATATCTGAGGCTGAGTAATATATAAGAAAGGAGGTTGATTCTGGTTCTGCAGACAAGAACCATGGCACTGGCATCTGCTTCTGGTGCAGACCTCAGGAAGTTTCCAATCATGGTGGAAGGTGGAGAGAGGGCAGGGATGTCACGTGGCAAGAGACAGCAGAGAGGGAGGTACCAGGCTCTTTTTAAGCATCAGTTCTTGTGCAAACGAATAGAGTGAGAACTCACTCATTACCACAAGGACAGCACCAAACCACTCATGAAGGATCCTTTCCCATGATCCCAACATCTCCCACCAGGCCCTACCTCCAACACTGGGAGTCACATTTCCACATGAGATTAGAAGGGGACAAATTTCCAAACTTTATCAATGTCTATGAGTAAGGGAGATGAGAACAATTATAGAGCAACATCCTCATCTCTGGGAAGAAGACTGTAAGACTAGTCATAGTATAGCTAACTAGGGAAGAGTAATTATTATTTTTCCTATATATTTGTGATTTTGTGAGAGCTATGAAATAAGTGATAAGGGGCCAACCACAGATGGACTGGGACTTTTGCATTAGTAGTGATCAAGGAACAGCCAGATTTGCCTACACCTGCAGTGTGCAATGCAGTAGCCATCAGCACAGGTGTCTCTTGCCACTTGCAGAGTGACTCAGATTTGAGGTGTGCTGTTACTATAAAACACGCATTGGATTTTGAAGGTGAGCTGCTCTAGACTGCAAGCTTCCAGGGGACAGGCTCTCATTTGGTATCCTTAGAACACAGCACAGTCCCTGGAATGTACTAGGTGGTCTAAGAGGCTTGCTGGGGGTTTGCAGGGGGGTGAGTGAGTGAGTGAGTGTACGGGTAGCAGGTAGGCAGTCATGTCTTATGTTACCGTGTGCCCACTCTTTCTATCCCATTCTTTCTCCTCCTACAGTACTTCAGTACCTTCTTCCACATCCACTCAGAACTTGCTCTTTGCCATCCAATATGCAGAGGGCCGGCATGGATCCAGTGCTGAACCCCTCAGCATGTGCTAATCCCGGTAGCTTAAATGGGATTTTGCAGGCTGAGATGCCTACCAGCGGATCTGCAGGATTCTGAAACTCTCTGCAAGGGGCTTAACCCTCGACACTCAGATTTCCTCCCTGTTTGTTACCTCTCACATTTCTCCAAACAATGTCAGCTGACCCCAAAGAGGCATTTGGCCATTCTCTCTTTCATCTGAAAGCTGGGGTTTTAGGGAATGGTTCTCTGGCCGCCATCTCTGTATTGAGTCTTCCTTTGCACCCCTCTCTCATTGTCAGGTTTGCAGCGGTCATTCCTTTCTGCTCTCTTTGGGTCTGCCTCTCCTAAATTACAGGCAGTAAGTGAATGAGAATTGAGGAAACAGAAAAATGGGCTTATTAGATTGTGGCTAAAAATAGGAATAAATCCATTCCAAGTGAAGACTTGAAGCATCATCCTCCAAATGATGGACAGAAGCTTTGGAGCATGGGTATATGCCCTTTCCACTGGCTCTTCCTGGGGTTTTTGAAATCAATGGAAGTGAGCCCTGGGACCCCAGCTGGCTCAAATGAGGCTCCTTAAGCCCTACCTGTGTCTCTGAAGTAGGACCTGGCTGGTAGAAAGGCCAGAGCTCACCCACAGAGAAGAGAGCCTGAGGAAAATAACCAAAAGGAATTGGGAATGAATCCACCCAAGTCTACAGGAAACCAGCCCAAGGCATCTTCCCAGAACCTTTGTTGGCGCACACAGTGGGCAGTGAGTGACCTTTCAGAGAAGCCACAGGGAGAAGACAAAATTTCCAAAAGCAGCCATACCCACATGTATGTGTGCTTGAGCCTTTGAAAGCATGCCCCACTGAGACTGCAGGCCAACGCCATGCCCTGCTGGAGTCTGGCCAACTCACAGTAGCTCTCAGCATCCTTGGTGATAGGAGGGGCTGGGGGTGAGGTGGGATGCAGAGCAGCAGAGGCTCGGAGATGTGACTCCCAGATTATTCAGGTAGCAAATAAAGGTGCGCTTTTCAATAATATGACCCTGCTGGAGGAGAAGGAGGAGAAAGAAGAGGAAGAGGAGAACAATGGCAGTACACATACACACATACACACACACACACACACACACACACACATATATGCATTTCCAATTAGGGCTTTACAATAGCCTTTGACCAATTCGAGTATTACTAAATAGACTTTGATTTGGATAACTTGAAGAAATAAGCAACAAATAATTTCTGAAAATGACTTTTTTTATGTACAATCGATCCTTGAACAACATAGGAGTTAGGGGCATTGATACCCCTTTCAGTCAGAAATCTGGGTATAGTTCCTGACTCCCCCAAAATTTAACTACTAATAGTCTACTGTTGATCTTGACCAGAAGCCTTATCAATAACACAAACAGCCACTTACCACATATTTTGTGTGTTCTATGCATTCTGTACTGTATCCTCACAATAAAGTCAGCTAGAGAAAAGAAAATGTTACTAAGAAAATCGTAAGGAAGAGAAAATATGTTTCCTATTCATTAGGTGGGATTGGATCTGGATCATCATAAAGGCCTTTATCCTTCTAATCTTTACATTGAGCGGGCTGAGGAGGAAGAGGAGGGGTTGGTTTTGCTGTCTCAGAAGTGGCAGAGGCAGAAGAAAATTCACCTGTAAGTGGACCCCGGCAGCTCAGCCGCGTTGTTCAAGAGTCAACTGCATAACTTTTAAATGATGTATCCATGTGGACCTCATTTTGAAAATACAATAATAATGATGACAAACGAAATGAAAATCAGCACACCAGGCAGGATTCTTTGAGCTGGTTTTCTCCTAAGTCCACAGAATACAACTCTGTCATTAAAAGGGATTCCAGTCCGAATCTGTACAAGGTCCCCAGGCTCCTTCCCCTCCAGGCTGCTCAGGGGTGCTCTCTCAGCGAGTGTTTCACCCTTAGCCCGCACTTACACAGAGCCACTATTTAACAACCTCTTTGTCTGTCTCCGTAATTGTAATAATTATATACATCGAGGGAAGGGAGAGATGGAAGCATAGTAAGCATAGTTTCCTTTTGAATTTGGAAAGAAAAAAAGTTTAATCAGGGGGCCGGGCACAGTGGCTTATGCCTGTAATCCCAGCACTTTGAGAGGCCGAGGCAGGCAGATCACCTGAGGTCAGGAGTTCAAGGCCACCCTGGCCAACATGATGAAACCCCAACTGTACCAAAAACACAAAAATTAGCCAGGCATCATGGCAGATGCCTATAATCCCAGCTACTCTGAGACTGAGGCAGGAGAATCGTTTGAACCCAGGAGGCAGAGGTTACAGTGAGCCAAAATGGCATCACTGCGCTCCAGCCTGGGCTACAGGGTGAGACTCCATCTCAAAAAAAGAAAGAAAGTTTAATCATTTCCTCCTATAAGCAAAGCCCAGTGTGAAGATGGGTGAGGTCCTGGTGGAGCTATTGTTATCTCTTAAAAGCTATTTTATTCTTTTGAAATCAAAGGCAAGAAAACACAGACACAACCACATCGAGACCACTGCAGACTGCTCTCTACCCTCTCCTCTGTGCTCCTCCATCAGGCACACCTGCCAGATTAATCCTCCTAAAATGCCACATTAATCATGTTACTGCTGCTCACTGATCTTCATAGCTCCTAATTACTTAGAGAATTAAATTCGAACATGGACCTGACTGCTCTGGGCCCTCCCCAGCTGGGCCACATTCCATGGCTGGTCCTCTTACCAACGTCTTTCTGTGTTTCTACCCTTCCTTCTGACAAATTAGTCTGACCACCATTTCTCAAATTAATTGTGCATTTTCTCAACACTAAGCATTTGCTCACTCTATTCCCTGGGCCATAAAGCTCTTTCATCATTCTGTTTCCCTCCCTCCCTTCCTCCCTCCCTTCTTTCCTTCCTTCCTTCCTTCCTTCCTTCCTTCCTTCCTTCCTTCCTTCCTTCCTTCCTTCCTTCTTTCCTTCTTTCCTTCCTTAATCATGGAGTATCTACAATGGATTAGGAGCTGTGGGTGAATCCTGCTCCCTCCTCCACCTGCCCTGCAGGATGTCTCCCCCGTCCACAGCACACACCACTTAATGTTTTGTCATTAGTTTGTCAGTTAGTCATAAAATCCTGTAACCACCTCTTATGTTATTCAAAAATATATTTGCTTTATCTCGCAATAAGATTTCTCCCTGCCAGGATCATGGCTTATTCTTTTTGGTGCATGACATCATGCATTGCCTGTAGTAGGTATGTTTCAGAGACATTTCTTATATGTATGAATTCATTGTGGATGAATTAATCCACAATGAATTGATAGATTAATTGTATTAAAATTCAGTCTTAATGACTTCTGTACTTTGATCTTTCCCTAACCATAGTGCTGCAAGCGTAGATATCCCTGCAGGGTAGAGGACTGTGTAAGGTGAAGTAATTCCTGAGCTAGACATCTGGGCATTTTATAACTGTCCAATGGCAATAATAAAGTCTTGAGCCAAATCACAGCGTGGGATGTTATTTCATCATTCTTAGTGGATCCATGCCTCAGGGAAACCCATGGCATAGAGAGGCTCGTGATTTTAAAAAGCAGAATAAATAAATCGAGGGTAAAATATTGCCTGTGCACCTGGAGGACATTATGCTAAGTGAAATAAGCCAGTCATAAAAAGAAATAATGTAGGATTCCACTTACATGACTTCCTAGAATAGTCAAATTTGTAGAGACAGAAAACAGAGTGGTAGTTACCGGAGGCTAAGCTAGGGTAGAGAGGTAATTGTTTAATAGATACAAAGTTTCCGTTTTGCAAGATGAAAATGTTTAGGCCATTACTTGTACAACAACATAAATGTAATTGACACTACTGAACCTAAAAATAAAGACGGTAAATTTTATGATATGTGTACTTTCTCACAGGTCTTAAAATTTTTTAGCATACCTTTAGTCCCAGCTATTTGGGAGGCTGAGGCAGGAGGATAGCTTGAGCCCAAGGATCCAAGACTGCAGTGACCTATGACTGCACCACTGCACCCCAGTCTAGGTGACAGGAGACACTGTCTCTAAAACAAATAATAATAATAATAATAAAATACACAGAACTAAAAAATTTACATAACCGTTAAAAAGAAAAAAGTAACTGCTTGTGAAAGAATTCTGAGGTATGTTTGGCAGATTAAAATCATTTCAATCATGGCAAAAGAAAAATGGCTCTGCAGTGGTTTTCAGATAACAAAGGAATTTACAGGTGTTTGTTTGTTTTTTTGTTTGTTTGTTTTAGCAAGAAAGCTGCTCTAATATATTTCAAGTAACTAGCTGGACCATTCTTTGGAGTATCGTCCGATCTTGCCACCTTAATAAATGGATGAATGCCTCTGTTGTCCCAAATGTTTATTTCTGCATTCTCATCTTGAATAATTATAAAAGAGAATAGCCTTACAGATCACTTTACAATTTATAAAATCTCTCAAGTTTGCTGTTTTCAAAGACAGGGATGTCTGTGTCAGCACCCCCATTTCCACATTTGATCATGGGCAAGAAAGAATTTTTTTTCTTTTGAGTGAATTCTTTTTATTCTTTTCGTGAACCAGTTTCTCCTTATTTGGTCTTCTAAACTAGACACAAGGTTTTGGATGACCTTTTTATAAAATCCTTCTTCTATATAGGAAAGCAATGTTTATGTATGCATACTTTTATTTTTTAACCACATCTGTGATATGTTCAATGGCTCGTGGATAAAACACTTAAAAATAAAGAAAAGAGTTTTTTGTTTTTTGTTTTGCCAGCGTCTCGCTTTGTTGCCCAGCCTGGAGTGCAGTGGCGCAATCTCAGCTCACTGCAGCCTTGACCTCCTGAGCTCAAGTGATCCTACCACCTCAGCCTCCCAAGTAGAAAACCTTTTTTTTTGGGTGGGGGGCCGGGGGAAGATGGAGTCTTGCTGTGTGGCCCAGGCTGGAGTGCAGTGTCATGATCTTAGCTCACTGCAACCTCTGCCTCCCGGTTCAAGCGATTCTCCTGCCTCAACCACCTTAGTAGCTGGGATTACAGGTGCCCGCCACCACAACCGGCTAATTTTTGTAGTTTTAGTAGAGACAGGGTTTCTACATGTTGGCCATGCTGGTTTTAAACTCCTGACCTCAAGTGATCTGCCCACCTCAGACTCCCAAAGTGCTGAGATTACAGGCGTGAGCCCCCGAACCTGGCCAAAGCATTTTTTAAGAACTGGAACTAATGTAAACTTCTAGGCATTACATTGAGAAGTTGACACAAATTCTTGATGAATTTTGCTCCAATTTTTCCGGCAGCTTAGACACAAAGGGAAACACACTGGATTATGTATTTTGTTCTGCAGCAGGAGAATATGTTCAAATTTAAGTGCAGGTGATGACAGTAATTGGGACACTCAATTTTTATGTTCTTTAAAAGAAACAAGTATATATCTGTTGACTTTCTCGTGTAACACTCATTTTACATTCTTTTGTTACTCTCTTCTTCTTTGCAGAAATTTCGCTTTCTTTGTAACTTTCATCCAACAGTGAAACAAACTGGAAATTATGGTCTACTAAGGAACTGACTGTGGAAGAGAACAAATGAATGATTCCCGTTCAGCCTTTGCAGGGTATAATATCTCACCCATTGCTGCTTCTGAGAAGTTTCTTTGGAGGCTTTTTTTTTTTTTTTTCTGAGGTGCTTTTTTTTCAACCAGTATCTCGCCAGTCCATATTTATTTCTCAGTCAAGAAACTTCATAAATGTCTAATCTTCTAGAGGCTGAGGAGCTTGGAATCTCTTGGGCTCTTCAACCCTTTAAGAGCCTTTCATGTAAGTGAAACAAATAGAGAGTAATACAAGATAGGATATGAGCAATAAGGTGCTAAACTGAATGTAATCAAGAAAGTGCAAAAATGGCTGATCTTATCAATAAGTCAGAAAAGTGTGAAAAATTACATGAACTACAATGATCTGGGAAGGTCTCACGGCAGCCAGAGACTTCGAGATTGTAGGAGTCCATAGGAAATTGGCTCTTGCCTCTTTCTACTTTTCCCCATTGAATTTGTTTTTGTTTCTATGGAGTAATTTTCTTCTATCGGTCCTTTTTCATTTTATCCCTGCCCTTCAGAAATTCATTCTATTTCATTTCTTTAGCAAATATGAGGGGCATATTATTGATTCTTCAATTCCCTGTCTTATTTTTCCTATGCAAAAACCCAGCCTGTAAGTGTGTTCTTTCTCCAAGGCTATTTTAAACAAACCATTTCCCCACTCCTTCTTTTTGCTAAACAGGACTGTCTAATCGGGTTAAGTTCTTTTTTTTTTTTTTTTTTTTTTTAACAGATAAACAGTTTCTTTATTCCTCCTCTTCTTCTTCCTCCTCTTCTTCATCTTCCTCTTCCACCTTTTTCCGGGCAACTTTAGCAGGACCCTTTGCACCATCAAACTTTCCTTTTGACTTATAGTCAGCAACATCCTTCTCATATTTCTCCTTCAGCTTTGCTGCCTTAGTGATGTAAGGCTGCTTTTCACTGTCATTTAAATTATTCCACATCTCACCCAGCTTTTTTGCCACGTCTCCAATAGAGATGCCGGGGTTTGTGGATTTGATCTTGGGACGGAATTCTGAACAGAACAGGAATAATCCAGACAGTGGCCTTTTGGGAGCATTAGGATGCTTCTTCTTCTTGCCTCCCTTAACTGGTCCGTAATCCTGCATTTCCCAATCATAGCACACTTTATCTGCCTTTGCCATTTCATCAAATTTAGATTTCTCTTTCCCGGGCATCGTCTTCCATCTCTCAGAGCACTTCTTGGAAAATTCTGCAAAATTGACAGGGACCTCTGGGTTTTTCTTCTTATGTTCTTCTCTGCACGTCTGCACAAAGAAGGCATAAGCAGACATCTTGCCCTTTGGTTTCTTGGGGTCACCTTTAGCCATCCTGACTGTATTGTTCACTAGTCTAATCAGGTTAAGTTCTTGATGAAGAAGTACCTGGTTTGTGTTGGTACAGAATTCTCATTAGAATATATAGTGAAGCTCTATACACGTGTTCGTTAAGGCAACATTCCAATTCAGACACATTTCCAATCACATACCCCAGATATGCCAAAGAGTTTAAACCTCAGTCCTGATAACACTACTTCTCAAATGTGCTGTTCTAAAGTAGAAGAGATTTCAGAAACTTCAGACAGATTTGGTGATCCGTGCTTACAAAGATCTGCTGAATAGCCAGCTCAAATGCACTTAATTAGTATCACAAAATATCACCCATAAATTAAGGCCAAATAATAATGCATAGCTTACGAGATGTTTTAAAATGCATTTATCTGAAAATAGAGCTGAAACCTGAGAAAGATGCTGGTCTCACTAATAGTAAGAGAAATGCCAATTAAAGCGACATGAAAATGCCATTTCTCTCTACAGAGGGACAAAAAGCCCACAGTTTGGCAGTGAATTCTATTGGAGCGACTGTGAAGAGTGAGGCACTTGCAGAGAATACTGGTGGGAATGCAAGAAGGTACAGCTTCTATGAAAGGGAATTTGACAACATGTATAGCAAAATCATATACACATTTACTCTTTGGTCGTCTTCTGGAGACCCACCCCTAAGATGGATTGCCAAAAATACAAAAACACTTATTCCTAAGGCTACTCCTTGCAGCATTATTTGTCATAGTAAAAGAAAAGCAACCTGAAATAACCCAAATGTCTATCCATTGGTGTCTGGGTAAATAAATTGTGGTCCAGCCACATGAAAGAATATCTCGTAGCTCTATAAAGAAATGAGTAACTCTTCTATATAAACCATAGAGCGATTTTCAAGGTATATTATTATACGCAAAAGTGAGGTGAGAAAGTGTATGCTGTTTTCTAGAAAAGGGAAGATATGAATATATACACACATTTATTTATGTTTTTAAAATAGAGCAAAGATCACTAAACACACACACAGAATGACTAACTGGTACCTACAAGAAAAATGATGCAAAAAAGCGAATAAGATAATGATAGAAGCTATGAGCTTTGGCTATATCTTGTTTTAGAGATTTAGAATGATATAAACATGTTGCATAAATATTAAGTTAACTTTAAGCAACTCCTAAATATTAAAAAATAAACTTACATATACATCTGGTTGATGGCATAAACACACAGGGAGGAACTATTTAAAGCAACTTTTAGTTTACTTTATTACGATTTCAACTATTATTTTAGATTTGGGGGTTCACATGCAGGCTTGTTACCCAGGTACATCATGTAACACTGAGGTTTGGGTTATAAATGATCCTGTCAGCCAGATAGTGAGCATAGTACCCAATAGGTAGTTTTTCAGCCCTTGTCCCTTCCCTCTCTCCCCTCTCTAAGTAGTCTCCAGCATCTATTGTTCCCATCTTTATGTCTGTGAGTATGCAGTGTTTAGCTTCCATTTATAAGTGAGAACATGTAGTATTTGGTTTTCTGTTCCTGCATTAATTTGCTCAAGATAATGACCTCCAGCTGTATCCATGTTGCTGTAAAGAACATGATTTCAGTCTTTTTCATGGCTACATAGTATTCCATGGTGTATATGTACCACATTTTCTTTATCCAACCCACCATTGCTGGGCACTTAGGTTGAGGGGCATATTATTGATTCTTTGCTGTTGTAAATGTGCTGTGATGAACATACGAGTGTGGGTGTCTTTTTGCTAGAATGATTTCTTTATTTTGGGTATATTCCCACTAATGGGATTGCTGGGTCCAATGGAAGCTTGGTTTTAAGTTCCTTCAGAAATCTCCAAATTGCAAAGCAACTTTTATGTCATAGCGATTTCATTATATATCCCAAAGGACAGAAAGAACTTTAAAAAAAATCTGAAATGATTACCAGTCACTTTGGTGTTGGTAGTGGTGATTTTGTTTTTCTGAGGCTGTCATGTGAGTAGTATGGATAAAGCAAGTGAGAAATGGTGTTGGCATCATTGAGATCCAGATTTTTGTCATGTGAGAAAAAGGAAATTGATGAGATTGTATAAAACTGTAGTCCTGATTTTGAAATGGAAATACCAGCATAAATGTATGACTTAATTTATACTTAAAAGAAAATACTTAAAATGCCCCAATTTTGTACCCTGTAAAGTCCTAGAAACAACCAATCCAGTAGTAATTAGTATTCCTCGTTCCCCAATGGTGGATCTAGATTCTATTTCCCACTAAAGAGAACCAACCTCCTTAAATAATTGGTCACACCAGGAAGCAAAGAAATTAAATGACTACCAAGGGTGTTTCAAACAGATTCAGGAGCAACTGAATAGTTCTTATTCCTGGGGTCAGACAATTTGATTCCAAATTAGGATAAAACTGTAATGGATGAATTGAAACATATCAAATTTGTTTGACTCCATAAATGAATAATGATGCTTTAAATAAATTCATCAGTCACATTTGGATGATGCTAGGCATGGTAAAAATTAGTGAATTTTTAAAACTGGTGAATAAAGGGGTGCTTCCTGTTGTGGATATATTCTAACTAATCAATGATGTAGGAATGATAGAATAAAAATGACAACATTTACAATCCCTAAAGAATTAACGGAGTTAGGCAGAGATCAACAGATGATAATATCACAAAAAGAGAGAAAATCAGACATTATATAACACTGGGTGGAAGGAGATGCCACCACTGATGATGTATTCTTGCCAAATGTACAAGAAATACAGGAAACAGAGGAACATGATAAACAACACCACAGAGATTCAATTAGTAAAATCCAGATTACAGGAAACTGTAAAAGCAAATGACCCAGTGTGTTCAACAAGATTTGCAAGAAAAAAGAAAGAAATTGGGAAATCTATAGATTAAAAGAGAACTGAGACATACTAGTCAATCGCTATTTATGGACCTTATTTGGATCCTGCTTCAAACAACACACACAACTGAGGAAGTCTAAGCACCATTTGAGAATATTAAGAAATTATTATGTAAGTATAAGAATGGCATTATGGTCGTTTTCTTTAAATCTCTGTCTTTTAGAGATGTAAACTACAATGTTATAAGTGACAATGTATTAATTTATGTAATAGTCCATTAAAATTATTTATAGTAACTCTATTATAATTTTATAGAGAGAAGATATGGATATGCATATCTAACAAACTTTATTTTTTTATTTTTCACTTTTGTTTTTGTGGAGATGGGGTCTTGCTACGTTGCCCAGGCTGCTCTCAAACTCCTGGGCTGAAGTGATCTTCTGGTCTTGGCCACCCAAAGTGCTGGGATTACAGGCATGATGCACCATGCCCAGCCATCTAACAAACTTTATTTTATTGCTTAAACTCGCTTTCAAGCTTATAAATGACAATACATTTCTTGGATGTCAGGAGGCCCGAAGAAAACAAGTGACCATGAAAAGAGCTATGACATATAGCTCTTCAAATGACCCATCTCTTATGGGCCAGGCTCGGTGCCAGAGATGCAGTGATGATTAAGTGGAACACGTGAGCTGAGCTTGTGAGGATGAGAGAAACTCCACTGCATGAAGATCTGGGATGATGGAAGAGCCCTGCAGGGAGGGGACCCCATGACCCCATGAAGTCCTGCCACAGTGGGGAAGAGCTTGGTGTAACTGAGTTCAGTTGGATCCCTCAAACACTGCCCAGAGCCCTTGAAGGCATCTAAGGACACACTTATCAGGCCAGCCCCCATACCACACTCAACTCAGAATCTTTTAAAGGCAGCTGCTCTGTCAGACTTGCCTGAGATGGGTTGGTTTTCCCTGGATAGGAGAGGCACACACAGTGAGAGCTCTAGGACTAGGTTGAACCACATGAAATCGCCAGCTTCATGGGCCCACAGTGGCCGAAGTTTGGCAATTTCCCATGCTCTAACCTCAGCATTCTGAGTGCCGGGACTGGCTCGTGGGGACCAGAGTGGCTGGGGAAATTCTCCTGGCTTTGTGTCTCCCTGGCCTTTCTACTCAGGCCAGGCTGGGGTTACAGCACAGATGGGGCTAGGGACACTGAGCAGGGCCACCGTAGAGCCTCAGGGACAGGAAGGCATAGATGGGCTCTGTGTGGCCTCGCCTTCCCTTTCTGGGGAGTTGAGCATCTGGGAAGAAAGGAAACCCACTTAGAGAAGAAGATTGGGGTTCTAGACTTGAGCAATTATATGGGCAGAGACTGAGGTCTGGTGTAAGTCAAAGTAAGAGATCTAGAGCAGGGAAATGAGTACCACAGTGTAGACCTCAATGGCAGTGTAACCTCGATGGCAGTGTAGACCTCGATGGCAGCATAACCTCAATGGCAGTGTAACCTCGATGGCAGTGTAGACCACAAAGGCAGTGTAACGTCAATGGCAGTGTAACCTCAATGTCAGTGTAGACCTCAATGGCGACGTAACCTCAACGGCAGTGTAGACCTCCATGGCAGGAGGACTGTGGGAAGCACATGAAACATGGGGGAAAAGATGAGAGAAGACCTTTCTCTAAGCCAGCATTTGCTCCAAGTCACAGCAAGGAGGAACTGGTACCATACCATACCTTGTCTGTAGTTGGCTGACTTCAGCTTAGTAGGAATCGTTGACTGAACGTAATTCTTTTAGCTGAGGATAGGTTCAGCCATTTTAAATTCATCATTTCAATGTGATCTTTATTGAATTTAGATCCTTAAAAATTCTATGAATTATCATAGAAAAAAGACAGATGATAGGAAGCGAGGGAAGAAGAACATCTCAGTGACCTTCCAACTAATTATTCCAATAATGACTTTGGCCATAGGGTGGGCAGGTGAAATAAGGTGTCCCGTAGAGCGTGCTGCCTTATCTTAGCAATTTTGTACTAATGAGAACCTGATATTTGAAATACACTAATGATATCAATTCATTTTACAGTCAGCTTCATATAATAGAAAAACTAATGCTTACTAGATATATGAATAGTGGCTTAAACAGGATATTTATTTCTCTTTTGTGAAAAAAACAGTCTGCAGGTAGTTAATCCAAGGCTGTTTTGGAAGTTCTGTAGTCAACAGAGACACAGGCCTCTGGTATTTTGCTGCTCCACCATCCTCAGTGGATCACCTCATGGCCCCAAGTGGCTACTTGAGATCCAGGCATCACATCTGTATTCCAGGCTGCAGTAGGAAAAAGAGAGAGAAGGTTATCCCCCACCTGTTTCAGGAGATTTCTATTAACACCCCATTAGGCAAAGCTTAGTCACGGAACACATGTGAGTGAGGATGTATTTGTATAATATTTTAGATTAGATGGGCATGTTGCTGATCTGACTAAAATGAATGTTTTCTTACATGGAGAAGATGAAGCGTGTAGGGGTGGATGCTGGCCATCTCTTCACTTCAGCAGTAGGGCCTGCTGTTGGCCAAGGCACCTGTGTGGAGGAGAGGCTTCTGTTATGAAATTAGATAGGAATGACACCCACATAGAACAAAAAGTAAATCTTTTCCTCCTTCCAACTTTCTTCTAAGTGCTTTCAATTTCTTACTGGCTGGGTTTTGAATTCTAGGAAAATAAAGCTTCAGAAAGTGGCTGTGACAGGTTGCCCCACGTGAAACCTCCCATGCACAGAATCACTGCACCAGATATAATTGAGAGCTAATTTCATATTTACTGCATATCATATTGGAAAATTGAGCTGTCAGATCTCTTTAAGGGCTACATGCCAAAATGAGAACACCCAAGCGCTTCTCTTCGCAATTCATTTCTGCAGGACTTTTTTTTTTTTCTCACTATCTTCAAGACTCAAGAAAGTTGTACTAGAAGCCAAATCCATCTAATTTGAGTAAGCTTTTGAAGTTCAGATATTTGCTGTGGATAAAATTGAGAAAATTTACAGGGAAAAGCTTCTCTGAAGTATCTCTTCCCACTAAAAGTCTCTTAATTTCCAGAACGTTTCAAACTGTGGGTTGTGAGATAACCAATGTATTGTGGGAGGGTGGATTGGGTCTTGGTCCTCTGTGGTCAGAGCACCCTGACATACCTGTGCAATGAAGAGCTGGGTGAATGAAAAATAAGCAGGGAATTACTCAATGTGTCTGCCTTCCAGATTCAAGTGATTCTCCTGCCTCAGCCTCCCGAGTAGCTGGGACTATAGGCCTGCGCCACCACACCCAGCTAGTTTTCATATTTTAGTAGAGATGGGGTTTCACTGTGTTGGCCAGGCTGGTCTCAAAGTCCTGTCCTCAAGTTATCTGCCTGCCTCGGCCTCCCGAGGTGCTGGGATTACAGGCATGAGTCACCATGTCCGGCCCAGTACATCTGTTGAAGGTGATTAAGCTGCATGCTGTGAAGGTATTCCAGGAGACTTACAGCTGGTACGGGAACCTTAGGCTCTGTCACTTAGGAAAGAATCTTCCAATCTATGGACCACCTCACTTGTGTTATTTTCTTGTAGCTTTTTCTGAGCTCCTTTGCATCCTGTGTTTTCCCAAAAGATGTTTAACTGGAAGGAAATGTGCATCTTCTATTCCCTAAAAGCATGGTCATCTATGGGTTGGACTTAAAGCCAGTAAAAGCAGCTTAATTTTTTTCATTAAGTTCTACAAATAGCTGAGTAATGATGCTCATCCAATAATTGATGGGGGATAGGTCTAAAATTAGACAAGATGCTCTTGAAAGTGTATCCCAAAATGAAGAGTAAGGGAAGAGGAAGAGAATATACCTCTGTGCTTTGCTCTGTGAAGAGTTTATGGGCACTATTCACAAGGAGAGATGTGTTGTGTTGTGTTGTGTTGTGTTGTGTTGTGTTGTGTTATGTTAGAAGCCAGGCATATGTGAAGGTAGAAGCTCATAAGCCTGGAGATGGTGACCATGAAGACCAGGTCCAAATATGGATAAGATATGACATAAGTAGAAAGTGTCATCAATTTTCTTTTCATCTCCTTTCTTCACCACTTTGTCCATCATCTGATGTGCTATCTCTCTAGGTTCCCACTGTTATTTTTCCCTCTCTCCTCCTGTCTCAAAAGATATGTTGAAACTAATTTACATCTACATTGGAATAGAGCATAAATGAGTGTCCTTGGAATTTCAGCCAATTGTGAGTATCTGAGGGTCTTTTGAGGAGCAGACTACCTAGTCCTATTTTATCTACTCATAAGACTAACCCCGCAGCAAGTAATGATTTTAAGAAAAAAGTCTGGGAAGTGTCTAACAAAGTTAATTATTGCAGACCAATTTCATGAGTTTCATTGCCTCCAAGAAGGATCACTGTAGAAAGTTCTGGGAGATCCTGCAGTTGTCATGAGATATAGGATTGACAAGAGGATTATTAAATCACAGGTGAGAAGCCACTTAGCCCAGAGATCTTCAAACTTTTTGGTTATAAGTCAAATGTTTTCAAATAGAAATGGTATAGGGAATATTAAAAGGTAAAACATATAATAGATAACACAGAGCTGTTTTGGTAGAACCCTGGGGTGGTTCAGGGCTAAGGGGTTAGGGAATGTCAGAGGTTCTTGTGGGAACCCTAGGGTTTGGGGCCTGAAGTCTAAACATCACAGCTCCATCCAATCCACACACTGGGAGCACACAAAAGCTTGGACTCTGAGATGCCAAAAGACTTGTACAAAGTTAACACAGAGTTAAAACTGTATTTAACACTCCAAACTTCTAGTTCAGAGTTTTCCCAGCAAAGTCATCAAGTGATTGATTTTCCCTTAGATATTTATTTTTTTCTGTTATTAGAAAACCTAAAAAGTATAGGTAGTAGGGTGGGGGGAAATGAAATCCACCTAAAATCCTATCAATCAGAAATATATATATATATATATTCTATTTTCAGCATGAAATAATCTTCTATAATCTTAACTTCAACAATCTTGAACAGATTGGCTTTTCTCATATTGACTCACTGTGCAGCTTATCCTAAGATGCAGCAAGTATACAAAATAAAATACCCCAGATCATAGACTGTAACCGCATATAGAAAGGTTGACGTCTTTCATTTATTCACACTTTTAGCGGGCCAGGGGGGAAATACGGTGGAAAAGCCATTTTGAAATAACTCTTCCTAAAACCTCTCTAAGTTTCCCAGGACCCAAACCCAGCCTATGCTTGCAGATAATGATAGAATAATGATAAGGATAGAGTAATTTGGAAATATTTTTCACAAGGAATTTTTCTAGATGTTTTTTCCAAGCATCCAAGAGTCTCAGGCTCTGGCTGCAATCCAGTATTTCTAATGAATTCTTTGAAGCTCTAGCATGGATGCTACTTCAAATAAAAAACTGATAGAAAATGGAAATGTTTCCTTTCACCACATGCGATAAGTGATTTTAAATTCATAAGTTCAGGTGAATCGAGATGACAGTGGAAATGAAGTTGACATAAATGACAGAGCCAGCCAGGCACCGCAACTGGGTTTGCTGAGCTGACTGCAAAACAAGGAGTGGATGAGCCGCCTGTCCGGCATGTGGGGGTGAAAACCAGAGATCTGTGCTCTACCTGAGAGTTTGTATAAATGGCAGGGACAGAGAATTGAGGAAAGAGCCAGACAGGGAATGGAGGGAGAAAGTACTTGCTCAGAACCCAGACCCTCAGGTCAGGTTGCCTTGGTTCAAACCAGGCTCCAGCTACTTGGTAAGCCGAGCCTGGAAGACCGCTGGAGCCCAAGAGTTTGAGGCCAGCCTGGACGACAGAGGGAGACCATGTCTCCAAAAATAAAAAAGTTTAAAAAAGTATTGGGCTCCATCATTTTATAAGTTATTTAATCTCTCTAGGTAATAGACGTAAAAGAGACCATTAAAAATTATACCACTCTTGAAAATTTATTAAGTAAATATAGCTGACCCTTGAGCAACATGGATTTGAACTACACAGGTCCACTTACACATGGCTTTTCTTAATCAACCAAATGAGGATCAAAAATATCATATTCATGGGTTGTGAAAACCACATACAAACAGGGCCAACTTTCGTATAGGAGTTCTGCAGGGCTGGCTGTAGGAGTTGAGTATTCGTGGATTTGGACATAGGCAGGGGTCCTGGAATCAATCCTCTCCATACCCCGAGGGATGGCTGTGCACATAAACACTTAAAGCAGGATTTGCCACATAGTGTTCGAGAAGTCATCGCTATTCTGATCATAATTATCTTGGAAGTTTTCTGATTTTTTTTCTCTTCTGTCTCTCATCTCTTTGCTAACTCTGCCCTATACATTGAGACTATATTGAGCGTTTTACTGGACACATTAGGAAGAGGTGATTGGAATTATATCAGGACTAGGAGTAAGAGGAAAGCTGAACCATGGGTATGGGCTTAGGCCACATGTCAAGGCTGAGTGTGACATTGATGGAGTCTGAGGCTTGACTGAGGTGGGGTGAGGCCTATATACCAGGATGTCCTCCAAAACCGGATCTGAGAAAGGGCATAGAGTTCCCCAAGGCAAATAAAAACAGCTTCCATTTCCTGAATACTGTGTGCAAAGTGGAGTGCTCCTGTGATTTCACTGGATGCTCTCAACAATGCGCGTTTTCAAATGAAGAACAGAAGGCTTAGGAAAGCTAAACAGGTAGTCCAAGGTCCTACCACTGAAAAGTGGCAGAGCTGGAGTTCCAATCCAGGTTCCATTGACTCCAAAGCTCATATGCACGCCCACTATGTTGTACTGTGCCCGGAAAGCAGGACAGGTCGGGTCCATGGTGTGAGTGAAGGCCTCAGACCTTGTGACCATTGAACAAAGTTGTCCACATGGGTGCTAGGGAGGCACTAGCGTAAGAGACTAGACTGGGGCATTCTTGAGAACCATATTCAGAAGTATTTCCTTTATCAGTCAAACAAAAGGAATGATTGAAAAATGTTGGGTTGAGAATATCGGAGAGCCAGGCACGGTGGCTCACGCCTGTAATTCCAGCACTTTGGGAGGCCGAGGCGGGCAGATCACGAGGTCAGGAGATCCAGACCATCCTGGCAAACACAGTGAAACCTCGTGTCTACTAAAAATACAAAAAAAATTAGCCAGGTGTGGTGGTGGGTGCCTGTAGTCCCAGCCACTACTGAGGCTGAAGCAGGAGAATGGCGTGAGCCCGGGGGGCGGAGCTTGCAGTGAGGTGAGATCATGCCATTACTCTCCAGCCTGGGTGACAGACTGAGACTCCGTCTCAAAAAACAAATAAATAAATAGAATATCGGAGAGAATGATATGACCTGCATTTTAGGACCGCAACTCTAATGGAAATTTACAGGAATGGATTTACTAGAACAGAGACGGGAATTAGGGGTGACCAGTTTGAAGGCTGCCACAATAATCCAGTGAGAACTTCCTGGATTTAGAAAATAAATTATATATAATATATCATTTTTATATATAATTTATATTTCATATAATGTATATTGCAAATTATATAATCTATAATTTATAAATTATAATTTACATATATGTGTTCAAGAAGTCATAGGTATTCTTTCACAATTATCTTGGAAGTTTTCTGATTTTTTTCTCTTTTCTCTCTCATCTATTTGCTAACTCTGCCCTATAAATTTAGACTATAATGAGTGTTTTACTGGACACACTAAAATATATAAAACTAAAACTAAATAGTTTATATATAAGCTAAAACTAAAACTAACCAGTATATATAAAACTAAATACCTAACACATAATATATCTACAAGTATAAGATAATAATTAAGAGCGCTAAATTTGGAATCTAACAATCCAAAGTTTTTATCTCAGTTCTGTTCTATGTTAGCTGTTGAACCTCGGGCAATTCAGCTTCCTCCTCTGTAAGGCAGACAGGTAAGACTATCTTAAAGAACACTGTGAAAATTAAGATTAAACAGATGATTCACTTAAAAGTATTTAGTAGGCCGGGCGCGGTGGCACAAGCCTGTAATCCCAGCACTTTGGGAGGCCGAGACAGGCGGATCACGAGGTCAGGAGATCGAGACCATCCTGGCTAACATGGTGAAACCCCGTCTCTACTAAAAAAACACAAAAAATTAGCCAGGCGAGGTGGCGGGCGCCTGTAGTCCCAGCTACTCAGGAGGCTGAGGCAGGAGAATGGCGTGAACCCGGGAGGCGGAGCTTGCAGTGAGCTGAGATCCGGCCACTGCATTCCAGCCTGGGCGACAGAGTGAGACTCTGTCTCAAAAAAAAACCAAAAAAATAGCATTTAGTACAGTTGCCTAGAACATAGTGCTCATGAAATACAAGCTACTTTATTATCATAATAATTATTATTATTTCTTACTCCCTTAATCCTTCCTGTTAGCCAGAGAACAAAAGTCTGCAATGAGAATGAAATTTTTAAAACCTCATTGTGACTCATTTAAGCAATTACAATTTTTCTAAAATTCTATTTCTAAAATTTCCTATAGATAGAGAATCCATGGCATGTACCAGGATGTCTTCCATCCACAAATGACGTCTTTTTTTTTTTTGAGACGGAGTCTCACTGTGTTGCCCAGGCTGGAGTACAATGGCACGATCTTGGCTCACTGCAATCTCTAATCTCCGCCTCTTCCGGGTTCAAGTGATTCTCCTGCCTCATCCTCCTGGGTAGCTGGGGTTGCAGGCGCCCACCACCACCCCCAGCTAATTTTTGTATTTTTAGCAGGGATGGGGTTTCATCATGTTGGCTAGGCTGGTCTTGAACTCCTGACCTCAGGTGATCGACCTGCATTGGCTTCCCAAAGTGCTGGGATTACAGGCGTGAGCCACCACACCTGGCCTGCGTTTTTTGTTCTTTAGTGAATAAATAAGATGCAATGCAGCTAAACATAATGTGGGTGGTAAAGAATGCACTGTTGTAATGTTCCCATTTCACTGCCGCTGCAGCTTGTGCTCAGGTGTCTCTCCTGAGTCATCAACTCCTGCAGAGCAGAGTTCAGGTCTGCCCAATTATCTTCTTGGCCAAGCAAAGTGAGTCCCCTGCAAAATTAGCTGCTTCAACCTTTCCCTCTTTAGGTGATTTATGTTTTGTAACATTGGCGCGAATTATCTAATATCGAAAAACTTATTTATTTGCAGAGTTGGGTTAAGAGGTAATTATTTGCCCCGAAGTTGCCTAGATTTCTGTTAGGAACTCACATCTGAGCTCCCTACATCTAGTGGGCTTCTGAGATCAGAAGTCTCTCTCCATAATTGTTGCCAGGGAAAGAAGTCAAGTCAGCAGGTGGCTTAGTCAGTTCAGGCTGCTGTAACAAAATACCTTGGACTGGGTAGTTTATAAGCAACAGAAATTGATCGCTCACAGTTTTGGAGGCTGGGAAGTTCAAGATCAAGGCAACAGCAGATCTGGTGTCTGGCGAGGGCCCATTTCTCACAGATGTCCCTTCTATGTGTCCTCACATGACAGAAGGGGCAAACAGGTTCCCTCCAGCCTGTTTTATAAGAACACTAATCCCATTCATGAAGATTCCACTTTCATGATCTAATCATCCCCGAAAGTCTCACTTCTTAATACCCACGCGTTGAGAATTAGATTTCAACATATGAATTTTGGAGGGGAACAACCTGATCACAGCAGAAGGCTCGGTGCCTTTTTTTCCCCAAGAACAGGATGGTGAGGGTTATTTTTGCAGCCTCTCACAATTGGGCACATACGATCCAAATTCAGCGCATTACTGTAGCGTTCCAGTTTTCCACTTGCGCTCCTTATGTCTTCCTGTTCATCTTCTGGTTTTATTGATTCGTGGACAGTGAGTGCTCTGGCTATTTCTATTGGTGTGGACTTGCCCTGGAGAGGGACCCTCACCCTCTGGAAGAGGCCCCAGCATGATTAAACTCTGGAGAAGTGGGTCGTGTTTTGGAAAGCATGTTAGCTATGCTTATCTATAAACCACATCATATATGGGCTAAAACTGGCACATGTGGTCTTTGTTTCATTGCTTGGTACTGAACAGGGATCCAATCCAGCGTGCTGGAGAGGAACAATGATTTTGGAGAAATGGATACAGGGAGTCACACTGGCCCACAGGCTACTGCAAAGTGCTAAGGTTGAGAGTGCATTTAGAAGTGTGTATGTAAAATAATTCAAACTGCAGTGTCCTGGCGAGGTGCTTCGGCTCTTTATGCATTGTTCTATTAATAGCTTATGTCCCCACGGATAGTTCAAGCCTTCCAATTCAATCGACAACTGTAAATTACGATACGAATGGCATCAAATCAGGGAGTGGCCCAGTGCCAAGTGACAGCGCCACTTTTGCAATGGGGCAAATCTATTCTGAGCATGAAAGTGATGGCTAGCAGGAAGCATCCAGGCAGTCCCATGCAGAATCCTTTAAAACTTGAACTAGTTCCCGGGGAGAGAAGCACTTACTCTGGAGAATGCTGACGGGGAGAAGTGTCATGAGCTGAATGGCCAGTGGTCTCCTGAGTGAAAAAAATAAATCTTAGAGTTTTATTTTGGTCTCATTTAATTATTAAAATCGTTGGTTTCTTTGTCTTGGTTTCCCCTTAACTGTCACAGTCATTAAAACTCACCCTTCAGAGGCAGTTTGCATCAATAAGAGACTCAAAATCTTCAGTTCCTTCATGTTCACACACACACATGCACATGTGTACATACACACAGTATACATCCATGCATATGGATGTATGGATCTCTTGGTTCCCCCAACACACTCTTGGTTCACACACACCCACATACATACACATGTGCACACACAAGCATATACCTTCATGCATAGGCATAGATATACATACATGCACATATGTCAACACATGCACACTTGGCATGCGCACACACACATGGGCCAATGGCAGTAGCCACTGCAAATCTTCAATGCATCTTTCTGGGGCACTGCAGGGGTATTAATTACACCTCTAACCTGAGCAATCTACTTCTCCAGCTCTTGCAAAGAACCTGGACAGAGCAGAGTCACCAAAGATCACTCTTGCCAACCTCATGCCCAATAGAGAGAGGCAAGGTGCTTTCTGAAGCGATAGGATTTTTCTAGTAGGGCCGCATGGAGCCATGCAGGGCTCACTGAATCAGTACCATGCCCACCTCTCTCTTGCAGTTTTCTGTTTGGGTGTTGGAGGAACAGCACGGATGACCCTGGGTAGAAGCTGCTCTCCGTTTGAAAGGAGACTACAGCCTTTGTGTTCACAGTGAGAGGAGACCGGCCCACAGCAGAGTTGGGAAGCAGGATAGCAGGATAGCGGCACATCATTACATTTCCATTCTGATTACCACTTGCTTCAGTTCTGTGATCATCCCCCAGGGGGTCTCGTTAACATGGTTTTGATGCCTCCCATGTAGACTGGGGCTCCTGCACAGGCCTCATCATTGCACGCACCCTTTCTCTGTACCAAGCGCCTAACGTCTGCCCAGGATGGGCAATGCGCCATGTTGCCTGGCATTTGGGTTCAATCGAAGGGGAATCAAAGGGAACAGACTTTGATTCTTTTGAACCAGACTGTCAGATCAGAAGCCCAGAGCTGTCATGAGTTGCTCACCTGAGCTGCTCCTTCCAGAAGCTTCCCCTGGACATGGGGCTTTGTTAATGCGTTCTGCTCTGATGGGTCGAATTTCATTGTCTTTGCCACGGCCTGTTTGGCAAAAGCCTCCATCCTCCTGCTGCATTATCATTTGACAAGGTAAGTCACTGGTGAAAGCTGTTGCCTTTTAAAAAAGCATTTTCTTTCCAGCTATGGTTTCTTTCCCAGCTAAATTCACTAGGTGGCAGTGAACAGTGAGGGAAAGAGGACTGCTTTTGAAAAGAAATTCAAAGGCAAGCAGAATTAAACATTCTAGGATATCTAATTGTGGGTCGTAAGCATCCTTCTAAGAGTCATGGGCTGTGACATTTGTAACTAATAAGAGACAAACTGCAGCTTTAAGCAGGATATCTAGTCTCTATTAAATGACGAAATGCCAAGATTTATTATAGAACCTCCTCTTAGCACTCTGCTGATTATTTTATTCATAATATGGTTGAAATCAAAGACATTTGTTTATTGCCTATAAACATAGTTTCTTTGCAGAAAATAGTGCGTACAAGCAGGTCCCACTCATCCCGTCGAAGCTTTTATTATGTATGAGTGGGTGTGAGCATTATGAGTGTGTGTTTTCTTTAGATGGCGAGTGAACCTCATGATTATGTCAAGGATTTAAGTGTCATTATCCTTCGGTTAATTTCTCCATATAACAACCATCTCCCTTTCTCAATCAGGAAGAATGCTTTTTCTTCCTTTTAAACTCAGTGTTAACATTTTCCTAGCAGGTAAAGCTTAGGATCTTATATTACTTCTGCTTTGCGAAGACTCTAAAATTTTGAATTTATTAAAAGACACTAAAATCTTAGTGCACACACTTCCAATTAGTTTATTTATGTGCTGCCTGGTTTTTAACCTAAATGCGCTTTGTTCAGAGGGGAAGAAAACAATCGTAAATAAACTCAAACAGCTGTTTCCAGAAACTGCTGAGCCATACAGGCAGCCTGCAAAGACCAACCTTGCTGGGATCAGGAAGGCAGGCACAGTCATCCCACGGCCTCTGTACCTCCCCACTCCCCTGTGATGCTCGTCCATGCCCCCTACCCTGGCCTTGGTCTTGGATCCTTAACAGAAGTGATGCAGGGAGCTCTAGTTCCAGCCAAATGCTCTTGGGCACAGCAGCATCACTGGGCCGAACGTATTGACTTTATACTTCAGTCCTCACAACTGGACTTCTCCGCATTCCTGGCTCTTTCTCTATACCTAGGTCTCTGCTATCTCCTAGGCCTGAGTTCCATTCTGGTGAACAGTTGACCTCATCTAGTCCTACCTTGCTGTGGCCAGAGTCTCCAAGGCCTAAAGTCCCACCTTTGTATCCCAGCCTGGTCCTGGGACCCTCCCATGTGATGACAGACTCCCACCTTGAGTGCTAGTCACATGCCTGTGAATTGCTGAATGTTATCACCTCCAGGTCCCCAACAGTGTCCTCCACTAAATGGGACACCACGATGCATCCCTTCAATGAGGATCACCCCTGCAAACTCCAGCTTTCTCTGATGTCTATACTAAACGAACATTGATGAAGGTTACTATGTGCTAGACTCTGACCTGGGCACTGGAGACACAGTGGAAGTGAGACACAGTCCCTGCCATCAGAGAGCTTACAGCTACCTCCAGATTCTCATTTTGCCCTTGCGTGTTCTCCTAAGGCCAGCAACAGAGTCTATTCCCAGCCCTGCCTCACTCGGTTCCCAGTCGGCCCAGTCCTGTTGCAACCAACTGTCCTGGCTATGCCTGGCTGGGCCTGAAGACACCAGTGTAGCAGCTCAATTTGAAGTGAAATGCTTTCTATCACTGTCCACAGGCAGGTTGATGCTGCCTTTATTGAACTAGAGCATGGAACCCAAGTGCTGAGTATTTACCCGGTCATCTACTGGGTTCTACACAGTCAGGTGCCCCCAGTAGCCAGTACAGTTTGGGAGCAGACCTAAGAAACCTGGCTGGCTTAGAGTGTGAAGCTTGGGACCACTCAAGCCCCGCCTGGTTAACTTGCTATAAGAAAGATTCAAGTCAGGAGCAGAAAATGACCTTGCCTTAGCTTCAATCATGTCATCAAGAGCTGCGAGGTGGGGTTCAGGGGGATAGAAATTGTCCCTTGCTAAGAAGACAGTCATCTGAGGCCAAGTTTCTGTATGTAGTGGACAGTTGTATTTTCCAGAATGGCTGTGTTTGTAATAATATGTTCAGTATCTTGAAAGTGAGTAACCTAAGTTGTTAAGAACATTGGTGATTCCAGCTGGAGACTTAAAGATACATTTAATAAATCACATGATATACTAACTGAAAAGCAAATAAATGCCAAGCTTTTCTTGGTTTCCCTACTGAAATGAGGCAGACAGGGAAAAACACCCAAGTAGAAAAACTAAGAATGGGCCAGGCACAGTGGCTCACACCTGTAATCCCAGCACTTTGGAAGGCCAAGGCAGGTGGATCCCGAGGTCAAGAGATCGAGACCATCCTGGCCAACATGGTGAAACCCTGTCTCTATTAAAAATACAAAAACTTAGCTGGGCATGGTGGCCCGTGCCTGTAATCCCAGCTACTCAGGAGGCTGAGGCAGAGAAGGATCGCTTGAACCTGGGAGGTGGAGGTTGCAGTGAGCTGAGATCACGCCACTGCAGTTCAGCCTGGTGACAGAGTGAAACTCCATCTCAAAACAGTAACAAAACAAAACAAAAAAACTAAGAACGAAAATGTCAGTTCAGGAAAAGACACTCTTTAAAAAAAATCTTTATACAGTGCAATTTTTTCATGCAGCAATTTTCTCCAAAATTGAGTTCTAGTGGTGTGTTCGGTTTGTTTGCCTTTTTTTAATGCCATGTGGGAGATTACCTTTACTGCTATACAGATGCACACACACACAACATCTGATTGCTTTTTAATGTGCTTTTAAAAGATAAAAATCACTTAAGAAATTAAGTGAATTTTGTGGAAAGCTAGGAGTTCTCTTTTAAGAAGATTTTTAGGAATCTAAACATTCTTCTATCTCTTTTCTTGAAACCCTGTGCATACCTTGCAGTTATAACAGGTTTGGTGTCATTCTGATGTTGTGCTGGTCTATATTGTCAGGGACCTGGGATAGTGACTAGGCAATATTTCACAAGGTAGTAAAATGTTAGTTTGAGCTGGGCGTGGCAGTGTGTGCCTATAGTCCCAGCTCCTCAGGAGGCTGAGGCAGGAGATCACTTGTGCCCAAGAGTTTGAGTCCAGCCTGAGCATAGTGAAACGCTGTCCCTTAAAAAATGAAAATAAACATAAACAAAATTAAATTTTCAAACGTTAAGTCTGGGTACTTCATTTGGGTACTTCTCTTTAATGAAACCTGAAACTCATGAATTTATACCCATGGCAAAGAGATTTGTTGCAAAGCACTGAATCCATGCTATGAAGAATACTTGATGCGGTTCATAAAGTTAGAAATAAACAGAAAATTACAAGTAGTACCCAGGCCTCATTGCAGTACGGTTCCAACGTTAACTGAACCCCCACTCTCTGGGCAATTGATGAAAGCTTTAGCACGGAGCAGCTGGAAGGATGCTGCCTGATTCTAACCCGACCCCGTGCTCCTGGACCTGTGTCTGCATTTCCTTCCTGTGCTGCACTCAGATGCCTGCAAAGTGCTGTTCCCATGATGCCTATGGGCTGGCTGACTGGTGTGTCCCCAAGCTCTTGTCCTGGAGCTCTGCAGGGCCCGGTCCTTGCACGGATTCTGCCTTGAGTGTACAACATTTACCAATTATGCTCCTAATCATCCTCCCACTTCTCTTCCTGTTTCCAAGTCCTAGCTCTCATATCTGTGTGGCACAGATCTACACGAAGTATTACGACTTCTGTGTACCCTGAGAATACCACGTATATTCTCTCCCACGCAGCGGTCGGCCTGCAGCCCTCCAGGACCTCAGGCAAGAGCAAGAGTGTCTCCAAGTGCCACCCTGAAGACTCTTGTTCCATTCCTCCTCAGAAGGCTTTTCCCTTACAGTTATTTCTAGATCCCTGCTATAAATATTCTCCCGGCAGCCATCTGCCTGTGTGGCAGAGTTTTACTATTTCAGCGTGCTGTTTGGGTTGCGCACTCACAGCGCTGCCATCCATTCTAGAGTTCTCCCCTCTCCTAGAGAATACTGGCCCTGCTCTGTCAGAATAGAGCAAGATCTATTTTATTTTCCTGAAAAAATCTGTACAATATATACGAAGCAATCAGGAACTTGTGGGCCCATGAGGTTCAATCCATGGATTTATAAAGAGGACAGAGGAAACAAACAAGGTCTGGAAACTACCTGGACATTGATACCGGCCCCCACGAAGCCAGACCAGTCCCATCTGATAACTCCACACTGTTGGTGACGGTATCTCTCTATGGGCCAGGGAGGTATTTTCCCACAAGCGAAAATTTTCCAGGAAAACTATAGCCTGGTTCTTTTATTTCTTCTGATTGTTGTGTTTTGTTTTGTTTTGTTTTGTTTTGTTTTAATGGTTGAAAAGGTGAACTTTTTTCAATCCACAATAAATAAGGTGTTTCAGGGCCAAGCCCCTAATGAGATAATCACTGTGAAAGCTGCCACCAAAACCAGCGTGTTTGAAAATTTACTGAAAACATAGAACAGGCTGGCCCTGTGCCCAGCGTGCTGCGGGGAGGGCGGGGAGTTGGGGGGAGGGGCTTTGTTTTCCCCAGAGCAGGTGACAATGCAGACTTGGGCCAGCCCGTCCTCTCTGGGAACCGTGATGATAAGTGGCTTCATGCACTGTGGGGCTGGTGGGCTGGGCCCCAGCGGGGGAAACAAGGAATAATGGATGGGAAGTCAGCCAACGGTGGTCACGCTGGACACTCCTCTCTCCCCACGGAAACTCAGCCTCTGGAGAGAACCAGTTCCAGGGGCCTGTGGGAAAACAGGCACAGTCAGAAGGAAGCTTTGGTAACATCAGCTGGGAAAGTCGGTGGACTTTCCCAGCTGATTTTATCATCACTGGACCAACTCCACGGGCTTCCTCATCAATGAGAACTCATCTTCCAGGCTCTGCCCAGCAGCCCCCATCCCACCCCTGCGCTTATCTTCGCCCCTTCTGGGTAAGCTAGCATCGGGCTCATTATTATAGGCAGCTGGAGAACTGACAAGCACCCAGCCTCCAGCCACACCCCTGCTCCCCGCCCCTGCTCCTCCATGTCTTAGCTGTGTGAGCCTGGACCGTGACTGCCTCTTTATGGACCTCTAATCCCTCCTGGGGAAAACTGGGTGTGAACCAAGGATTTGAGTGGAAGTGATTATTATTTTACTTTTTTTGTTTTTGTTTTTGTTTTTGTTTTTGAGACAGAGTCTCGCTCTGTAGCCCAGGCTGGAGTGCAGTGGAGCGATCTCGGCTCACTGCAAGCTCCGCCTCCCGGGTTCAGCCATTCTCCTGCCTCAGCCTCCCGAGTAGCTGGGACTACAGGCGTGTGCCACCATGTCCGGCAAGGAATTGCTCCCAGGAAAACCAGTAGAGGTGTAAGGCAAGCAAGATAGATGGAAGAAGCAACCGCGTAGCGGTGCAAGCTCAGGTGAAGTCCCAGCTGCTCCCTGTTCCCACCCCATGGGAGTCTGGAGTGCAAATTGCATCTCAGAGTTTGCTGCCTCTTCGGGAAAGGGAGCTCAGCTTTCAGACCTTCTCACCAGTTGAGTCACGGCAAGGGTGGCAGCGTGGCCTTAAATCCAGTGCACCCCTGGCTCTCTTCCTTTGACCCAAACAGCATCAGGAGCCCAAAGGCCATCCTCTGAAGTGGGGAGCAGGTGGGAGCTGTCAGCAGCAAAGCACACAGAAGCTGGAGGATAGGCAGGGAGACAGAGGGAACCCAGTACCTATGTGTACCGTTGATGTGAGGACTAAGTGAGTGTGTACCTACAAGGCGCCCACCTACACTAGTCCACATTGTACATTTCCAGGAGCAATTTCCAGGTGTGCCCAGTGTCATGCTCATTCTCTGCAACCTCTTACCCAGCATGCTGGGAACAGGCCCAGCCTGGTTCTATCTTATCAGTACGTTTTCAAACACGCTGTTTTGGTGGCAGCGTTCCAGGGACTATCCACTCACAGGCTCGCTCCTCAGTTGGGTGATTGGGCAGGTGACATAAGGCTGGGGGAATGGGAAACCTGTTGGTGACAGAAGGAGCATGGAGAGGGACAATATAGTCTGACAGTGGAATGAGCATGGGAGAGAAAACGTATCCACCCTTGCCTGTACAACCATCTTCAGGGGAATGGCACAGAAGACTTAGCTAAGGATGAACCCGGCATGAGTCCACACATAGTGGAAACCATCATAAACCTCAATACAGACTTTAGCTCCTCCAAGGGGACCATCATTTTTTGAGCACTACAAGGAGCTGTTCCATCCCACTCCAAGCTTGCCCAGCCCTCTCGGGAATCTTCTGAGCAGCTCCTGCCGCTTCCCCCAGGAACATGGGCAATCAGGACTATTGTGTTTGTGTGTGTGTGTGTGTGTGTGTATGTATGTATATATACACACACACATATATATACATGTATATACACATATATATAGTATATATGTATATATATGGAGATATATAGATATATCTATATGGAGAGATTGAGACGGACTCTCACATAGACTGGAGTGCAGTGGTGCAATCTCGGCTCACTGCAACCTCCACCTCCCGGGTTCAAGCAATTCTCCTGCATCAGCCTCCCAAGTACCTGGGACCACAGGCATGTGGCACTACGTCCAGCTAGTTTTTGCATTTTTTGGTAGAGATGGGGTTTTGCCATGTAGGCCAGGCTTGTCTTGAACCCTTGACCTCAGGTGATCCACCAGCCTCAGCCTACCAAAGTTCTAGGATTAGGGATTACAGGCTTGAGCCACTGTGCTTGGCCTGATTCATCTTTCCTTTGTTGTTGTTTTTTTTTTAGAAAGAGTCTTGTTCTGTCACCCAGGCTGGAGTAGTGGCACAATCATGGCTCACTGCAGCCTCAGCCACCACGCTCAGGCAGTCCTCCCAACTCAGCCTCCTGAGTAGCTGGGACCACAGATACATACCACCACACCCAGTTAAATGTCATTTTTTTTTTTTTTTATAGAGACAGGGTTTCATCATGTTGCCCAGACTGGTCTCAAATCCCTGGAATCAAGCGTTGCTCTTACCTCAGCCTCCCAGACTGCTGGGATTTCAGGAGTGTAATTCTCTTTTTCCATTGTCTCAGCCACATGTCCTCAAAACAGCCTTATTTTCTTCCCCCTTTTTACAGATAAGGATATTAATATAAGAAAAAGGCAAATAAATTAGCATCCTAGACTGCTAAGTAAAGTAGGCTCTGATAGCTTCTGCTGTCCTTCCAGATACCAAGGTAACTTTATAAACATAAAGAAATCCGATTCCTCCTGTGAATGACAAACAATCCCCAACTATCATTTGCTTTTTAGTATCCAGCAGAAGCCCCTGCAACACGAGCCTTCAAAAGCAATCCTCCTTTTGTTTCCCCTTCTGTTTTAATAATGGGGTGCACACGGCACTGCTCTTTAGATTAATTATTGATTGTAAGTTACTCTGAAATCCGTGCTGCCGACAGGCTGTTGAAATCGTAGCCATCTTCCGAGTTGGACCTCATGACATCACCTGAAATAGATGTTCACATTTCATTCCTGTTTCTCACAAAGGTAAACTGAGATCAACGTGTCAGGGCTAATGTTTGTTCCAGTTCTTCAACTCAGAAGGCTGGGTTTCCACTGTCATCCCACCAGGAGCCAGGGCACTAATGAAGTCATTTCACCTGTCAGTCTGAGCACCTCAGCCACACACACAGGCGCTGTGGCTCTGAGACGACAAGTGTGGAAACACTTGAGAAAAACAATAATCATCATCATAGGTAATGTTTACTTAGTGCTTCTGTGCCAGAAAATATACAAAGTACTTTGCCTATGGATCTTCCTTCTCACCCCAATGCTTGGAATTAAATATAATTAATATATATTTTATAATTCTATAAATATATTTTTATATTTATAATTCTATAAGTAAATATAATTTTATAATTCTGTAAATATATAAGGTTTATATATTTATAAAATTAATGCATAGTTTATAATTCTATAAATATATAATAAAATGTATATATTCTATATTAATAATTTATAATTTTGTGAATATTTCTCTATTATATAATTCATATATAATTTATAATCCTGTAAATATATAAATATAATTTATATATTATATAATTGATATATAATTTATAATTCTATAAATCAGAGACTGTGCCCACACACACCAAACCACATGCCCACCCCCTGCAACCAGGGTAGCCAACTGGTTCCAATTTACCCTGGCGGTTTCCAGTGTTCACACTCCAATTCCCAAGTCCCAGGAACCCTCTCTCAATGCTGGGTAAACCAGGATGTTTGGTTATCAATACACACACCCTACCACTAGCCTAAGGCACCATATAATCTCAGAATTCCAGATGTGGGGAGAACCTCCAAGACATCCCCGCCTCCAAAATCAGGAAGCTGAGCTCCAGAGCAGCAAAATCGTTTCTCCAACTCCCTGCTGTTAGTGGCAGAGCCAGAGCTCTGGATCTCCCGGAATCAGAAAGAAGACCAAGAATGAGTCCGCTCTTTATGTTATGGTGATCACTCATAATTCTTAAAGAAAAAAACCCATGCATTATATAAATAAGCTCTCATAAGAGATTGATGCATAAAAGGTTTTCAAGATAGGCTTTCTTTGGGATGTTAAACCATACCCTGGTTAAGGAGGGCAGTAAACTTTGCCCAAAAATGGTAATATAGCCATTGTTGGAAAGAGCCATTATCTTCTGCGCTGGAGATGTGAAGAGTTTAGGATAAAATACTTTTTAATTAAACTTGATTATCCCAAATTCTGTTAGCGGGAAATAATCCTGTTTTCCACTTACCAGGCATAAGATGCAAATGATAAAAAAAAAAGCTATGAAGATTTTTTTTTACATAATTTTTTTCTAACATTTCTTTAGAACACATGAAAATCCAATCAAATCAAATCCTTTATATCAACAAACTTGATGTCAACACTAGTGAACTTGAGGCTCAGAGCTGAATTCTCAAAATTAATTACATGTTCAGTCTATGAAAGGCATACAAGTGGTCTTGTACATTTGAAAGATTTTTTTTATTACCAGGGTAGAAACCTCAATAAGCTTTCTGTTTAGCCTTTAGTTAAACCGATAATTAAATTAATCAGCATAGCCCATTCTTCATTCTATCTAATTAGTTTTACTTCTTTGGAGATAACTAGAAAAGTATACTACTTTCCTTTATTGTATATGTGTGTTACATGTGTACATTTACTAAAGAAATACATATCTAGGGTGGAAGTCTATGCCTTTAAATAGGATACCGTGCTCTGAAAAGACCTCGGCATAAAATATTTACTGGCACTCATATTAAAGTGGAAGACAGAGGATTTTGCAAAAAAAAGGGAAAATTTGGCCGCTTTGCTAATCAGAATGCCAGAACCATATATGCCTGCCACAGTCCAGAAAAAAGGTGCAGATTCTCAAAGCTGTGAAATGAATTGATCATTCTTCCTGCTGAAATGAACAGTTAATGCAGATCCCTCCAAGTTCATGAATTACATTTGGGACCAGGCAGATGGTCCAGCCCCAAAATCGTGACTCCACCAATTTCACAGAGAGGAGGTTTTCACAGGACAGTGAGCGCAAATGAATAGATGGGGAGATAGTTGCAGTTTTGCTGTGTGTTCCACAGGCTGAGCTCTCTGGCACATGGTGGTGTCTCACATGGCAGGCAGGCTGTGTCCCCAGCATCCCCACGGGCTTTGAGTTGAAAGGCAAGCCCTCTGAAAGCGAGCTTCTGAGACCTGTTCCGTCTCTTTCTGATGAGAATGCGTCCTCCCTGCAAAGTGTCAGAGCCTCATCCAGGGGCTGTGGAGTGACAGTACCAAGGCTGTGGACTGGGGAGAAAAGAACTGCTGAAAAGCTACTATTTGTGCCGTACTAACTGAAAGCCAATGGCCTGCTGGGTTCTTTACATCCATCGTCTCATGGAAACCCTGTAACCACGTGAGGCACACTTCCACTGTGGCATTTTCAGATGACAAAGCTGAGACTTAAAGGGAATAACCTGCACAAGGCCACACAGTTAAGTAAACAGGAGTCAGGAGTCAATCACGTGTCTTCATCTCCAAACATCCCTACTCTTAACCGTGCTTCTACGATGGCACGAGCAACCTACTTTGTATGAAAGTTTTCAGAGCATGTGATGAACCCTTCTTGATTTATAAACAGATGGAGGCGGGATTCCCTTTGTAAGAATTAGAAGAATGTATTGTGGTTTTCATTAAGGAAGTGATTCAGAGCGTACCGAGGAGTTTGTTTTTATTCAGGTGTGGCGAGGTCAACAGATCAGAGGATCATTACCATCAAAAAGACAGTTTGTTACTCATAGTTCCCAAGAGTAGGGGGCAAGCCACGCCACACAGAGCCACGCGGGGAAGCACCAGGGTCAGCCAGGAGGCAGAAGAAGCGAGGAAGAAGCATGGAGAGGCAGCTTTATGGTGGTTTTTAGGAGAAGGAGCAGTCGAGGCAGAGTAAGGGGTTGAGCAGGCTTAGGGTTGGTTCAAACGAGTTTGAATATGTTCAGTGGGCTCTGGGTTATATGGGGGGTTCTAGTTGTCTGGTCGCTGGCCCTGGGGCGATTTAGGGCAGAAGGGTTGTGTCTCAGATGGCAGCACCCTGATAAAGGAGGCGGGTAGGAGTATGAACTCTGAATTGGTTGGTTTGCATA
Organism: Theropithecus gelada; assembly: GCF_003255815.1. NCBI lineage: Eukaryota > Metazoa > Chordata > Mammalia > Primates > Cercopithecidae > Theropithecus > Theropithecus gelada. The sequence continues at coordinate 35,594,586 of NC_037677.1, forward strand.
TCAAAACTGTGCTTATGAGCAAGTTGCCTGGGATCTCTAGGAATTAGCTAACCCCAGGAAAGGACATCTCTCCTCCAGTTTGTAAGACCCGAGATGTCAAAACATCACAAAAACATAGAAAATTTAAAATATAGTTAGTACAGGAAGGCATATATTAATTTAAAAACCCGGCCAGGTGCTGTGGCTCATGCCTGTAATCCCAGAACTTTGGGGGGCCAAGGTGGGTGGATCACTTGAGGTCAGGAGTTCAAAACCAGCCTGACCAACATGGTGAAACTCCGTCTCTACTAAAAATATAAAAATTAGCTGGGCGTGGTGGTGTGTGCCTGTAATCCCAGCTACTCAGGAGGCCGAGGCAGGAGAATCCCTTGAACCCGGGAGGCAGGGGTTGCAGTGAGCCAAGATCACGCCACTGCACTCCAGCCTGGGCAACAGAGCGAGACTCTGCCTCGAGGAAAAGTTAAAAAAAACCCTCTGTGCGTGGGCCTTTTTACTTTTCCCCGTGATGCCACAAGCAGCAGTCAGTGCTGTGAGTGCTTTACGGGATGATTTCACCATTTTTGGAGCACACCACATGTGGACCATTTACAAGTCTAAAAGGGCTAAAACACGTGCCCGTTTACTATTTTCCTCTGGGTATAACCTCCCATAAATGAGTCTTTATTCACTCCAGGGCTTGAATCATGGCATTCTTTCTTTAGAAATACGATCATCTGCTCCTTTAACAACCAAAAAGTTACAGTTGTGCGAAGGTGGGGAGAAGGTGTCTAACTGTTATTGATGTCACTCTACGCTTTTTATAGGATGATGCTCATTCCAAGATTTTCTGTTTTATTTCTGTCTTTTGCAATCACTGGCTTGCTTTGCTGCCATAAATGAGGGAATTGTGGCTAAGAGAGCAATCTGCCGGAAGCACCTCCTCATCCATTGGTGGACGCTAACAACAGCTGTAACCGGGGCAACTAGAGACACTGTGCAAGTCCTTTGTCAAATTCACAATTTAGCTCTGCCCTTAGGTGTGAATACAGATTGACTCCCAGGGCCAGAGGGGCTGCTGCTGTGAGCCTTTCCTGCTGGAGGGGCCTAAAGACTCAGTTCCCGTTATGCTAAGACACAACTGAATAGAGACAGTAAGAGCCCATCACGCTCCACCCTCCCTCCCTCCCTCCCCTTCTTGCAGAGCTGGCAGAGTGTGGTGGCCAAGAGCAGGTCCTCTGCGGTGTCACAGTTGGAGTCCTCTTCTGAATCCATCCCTCACCAACTCAGGGACCAGAGCTGGTTACCCAACCTTTCAGTGCTTCAGGTTTGGTTTGATGTTTTCAATCTCTAGAATGCAAGAGTCATAGAACCTACATCCTAGGGTTGATGAGAAGATTATACAAGTATGCTGAGGGCAGAGTAAGAGCTCAAACATGTCAGCTGTCATTCAAATATCACTAAAATGGCCTTTTCTCAAGTGTGATCCACTTGCACCAAAATTACCTGAGGTGCTTGTGACAAGGATCTTACAGATTCAATCTCCCCAGGAGGTTCCAGAAGTGTTTTAGTGATCGAGGCAGGGACTCTACATTCAGACAGACCCAACTTCAAATCTTACCTTGTACCTTAGTTGGATCTGTGTGATGTGCAACAAGTTAATGCATTTAGCTTCTTGGAGTCTTTGTTTCAGTAAATTAAGACATTAATATCTGTCTTGTTCGGCAAATATGTATCAGTGTGTGCTATGTATAAGATACTCTGTTAGGTACTGGGAACAAAATAGTGAACATTCTCATAAAATCTATTTGCTCAGCTCTTTGTCAGACCTTTGGAAGGCACTGCAGATCAGACACAGCCAAATCCATCCCTGTTAATGGCAGCTTATCAAGGTCATGGGTAGCTCCAAAAATGCCATGGGAGGGATGATTGCAGACTCCACGTTACGGGCCACAAAGCCATTCTCTTTACATTTTAGCAGTTCCCATGAAGACTAATCACCAACTGAAATGCAGAAGAGTTTCAGGTGCCTTTTCCTCACTCAACTTCAATGCTGGGGCCTCAGCTCCACCTCACTGCAGCTTGGATTGCAATGAAATGCAGAACCATGGGCCACTAATTCTACCATCCAGCCTAAGAGATACCATAGCATGGAGGAAAGAGCACTAATTCATTTCCAGGATCCTCAATGTCTACCCCTCATCCCCTACCTTTCAAGTCTGTAGGGCTTCTAGCTACTCCTAGGAAAGAGAGGTTAAGTTGCATCAACCTATTTAAGTAGTCTGATACCTATTTTGGTAGTAGTTCTATCTGAAATTACTTGTGTTGGTTATTAACAGAGATTGCACATCTTTTGCAGAATCCAAGTCTGGGCTATTAATAAAAATACCTTAGATTGTATTTATTTATTTATTCATTTATTTTTTGATTTGGAGTCTTACTCTGTTGCCCAGGCTGAAGTGCATGGTACGATCTCGGCTCACTGCAACCTCCACCTCCCAGGTTCAAGCGATTCTCCTGCCTCAGCCTCCTGAGTAGCTGGGACTACAGGCACGTGTCACCATACCCGGCTCATTTTTTGTATTTCTAGTAGAGATGAGGTTTCACCATATTAGCCAGGATGGTCTTGATCTCCTGACTTTGTGATCCACCTGCCTCGGCCTCCCAAAATGCTGGGATTACAGGTGTGAGCCACCACGCCTGGCCTGTATTTGTATTTTTGACAATTGATAGAAAATATTTAAGAAGTATGGAATGAATTAGGACAAATATAACCTAATAAAAATGGCACGTTAAATGGTCTGGGGCAGTGTAGGCCTGTGGTCTTTGGAGCCAATGACCTGCAACGGAAGTCTGAATTTGCCACAGTAGGCTGACTGTGTCGCCTTAAGCAAGTTGCCATCCACTCTTAGCCTTGGGAAAGCAAGACTTCTTGCCTGCTAGGGGTGCAGCAGGGATCAAAAACAAGAATGAATGTCTAGTGCTTGGCACAGGGCTTAGAATGATGAAAGGCATTTTGCGTATCATAGCTCTGTATTATGATTATCGGATGATGGCACTTTCATATTTTCCATGAGATGGAGCTTGTACTGAACCTTGACTTATTTTCACCTTCAATCGCTCCTATGAGGTATGCAGGACTGGTATGATTTTTAGATGAGAAGTTAAGTTCCTTGCTGGGGCAGACATGGTTCCCACTCAATTCTGCCACTGCACAGGGGTTCGTCCTTCACAGGATCTCAATGGGCAGTAGGTTTTTTGTCTGTTCTTCCATCTGAGCTGTTCTCCTATCCTACTAGATGCTTGCAAGACCCCCAGGGGTTGCAGGCACCCAGACCCTGAAGGAAGTACATTGGCCTTAATGCAGCTGCCTAATGTGACAAATTGACACATGTTTTGCGATCTAATTGTTTTGTTATGGGTCCTTTTACCTTCATTGCTGCACATGTAGAGAAGGAAGTCAGTATCAGAAATGCCACTCAGTCAGACCAAAACTTGACTACCGTGGTTTTATAAGTCACAGAGAGTTTATTAAAAACCAAATTGATAGCTAGAAAGGACTCTGACTAGGAGAAGCCCATAAACTTAATGGTTCTTATTAATTTATGGGCTATTATTACAACATGAGTAATCTTTATATAAAAGCAGCAAAGAGCTGTGATTTAGTTAGGACAGTGCTTACTATCTCCACTTACAGTGATGATGGCTCCATCAACGTCTGAGCCGCATGGGTCCCCAGCAGAGTGCTCCCTACTGCAAAACAGAGTGCCTTTCTTTTCTTGAAGCCTGTCTTTGACTTGACACATTTATCTCCTGGAGATCAGTTCCTTATTTTGAGGATCCAAGCCTGGGGCAATGAGGCAGGAGGACAGAACCATGAGGTATAGAGATACCAACTGGACACTGACCACCTTGGGCTCTTTCCTCAATGCATCCTCTTGCTGACCCTAAATTCAAGCTGAATATCCTCCCTCCCAGTCTTCAGTTTCCTCATCTGCAAAATGACAGGGCTGGCTCAGTGGCTTCCAAGATCCTTTCCATGATTGTAGCTGTGCCCGGGATCCAAAAGGCCATCTGATGCAGCAAACCATTGGCAAACAGTCCCCACCCCAGAAGAGGTTCAATCATCTTGGCTGGAGCACTCACATGGCCTGAGGATGGAGCATGTCCTGCTTGTCCAGTCACTGCTCCCCATGAATTGGATGAGAAAGAGTCTGAAGTGCTGGGGGGCTCCCATTATGGCAGGTGGGGCACCCTTCCTAGACTAACCCCTTGTTCAGGAGCCAGTTCCAGTGTCACGGGAGGCAAAACAACATGGGAGAAGAAGCAGGGATATAGAACATCATAAAGACCTTCAGGTGGCACATAATTAACACAAAAATGAAGAGGGGCAGGGAATGGGCTATTTGGAAATACCTTTCCAGAGACACTCCAGGTGCAAGGTAGGGGGCAGGCTGGAGCAGGGGCCTTTGTGGGTGACAAGCCTAGCAACTGGGGCATCATTGTGGCTTCATGTGCTGCCAGGGACTGGCCCACTAGCTGCCGCTGCAGGCAGCTCTCCTTTCGCAGACCCAGCAGGGCTGGCCCACAGAGCATTTTACATTCAGTTCCTGCTTCAGAGCAGGGAGGTCCCGGCAGGAGGTCCAAGGGAAGGTTTTGGCCTTTTCCTGCTAACTGGAGCTGCTTATGTTGTGCTTGGTGTCAGACACGAAGGACCCAGGGAGTGACTAAATTGTATAGACTCATCCCCCCTACCCCCTGCCAAGTGGATAGAAACTCCACATCACTGACCACGGACCCTCACTGTGTTTCTGGGTACACATTCAATATGCCCATCTGCCCCATCCCTGGTCCACCTTCACATCTAATTCCTCAACATAATCAGCAGCGAATGCAAAAAAGCAAGAACACCCGGTTCTGAGTCTCAGCCTGGTCCCAGGCAGCGGATTTCCAGTACTTAAACTGCTCAGTGCTGTTGTCACACAGTCTGACTAAGTGTCGTGGGTGTTTGAGGTACCAAGGGACACACAGAATCACACCAACACATCCCACTACTCTCCAGCCATGGTAAATGTGTTGCCTAAAAGCATTGCAGGTTTCACCCTTTTTATTAAACACCATTATTCCAGGGGCTTGATTATTGGTACATTGGTATTGGATGTCAAAAAGATGAAATCAGGAACCAAAATTTTAATTAATGAAAATATTAGAAAACACTTCTGTCATTTTTCTTTGTTTCACTTTTCCTTCACTTTTCAGGTGGAAAGGCTGAGTTTCCAGGCTTTGATTATCTCTGAGTGTCCAGGACACCAGGAGGTCTGGGCTTTTCCTTCTATGGACCAAGGGCAGCAGACAGAAAGAGGGGGTGCTGGATCCCAGGCCCTTTAACATGGTAGAGAGGCTAAGAGCAGATCCCCAGGAGGTGTTCAAATCCCAGTTTGGCCATTTGCCACCTCTGTATGTAAACTCCCCACACTTCACTTTCCCCATCCACAACTGGGGGGTAACAACAGCACAAACCTCATGAGGTTGATGTGAGGATTCAACATGCAGTGCCCCCAAAATGACCTAGAGAAGGAGCTAGTACTACAGGCCCAACAGATACAAGATCTATTTCTATTTCAAAAGCAAAAGAGCACTTAAAGATGACCAAACCCTGGACACTCAGTCCTTTCCTCTGACTGTCCCAAGCTCTAAGGGAAACCCTTCAAGACCTAGGGTTAGTCCTGTTTCCCTTTTTCAGTGGAGAATTCCCAGGACACCTCCAGAATATGGAGCCTTAACACAAGCATCACCCAGCTGGAAGACACTAAGGCAGATGTACCAGTCTCCACAGAAAGGGACAGTGCCACAAGGCAGCCCAAGGGGAGAGGCTGATGTAGTAGAAGAGGAAACACATGGGCTTGGAGCCAGGAGACCTGAGTTTGAACTTTGTCATCTCTGGACTTCAGGCAATTCATATAACTTCTTCAAGCTTGGTTTTTTTTCATCCATCTTATAATGATCAAACCCCACACCATGACCTAAACACATAAAATCTCATGTGAGGGTCACATGAGAAAACAGATGTCAAATACCATAAAATGAAACACGTCCAGGAGAGCACCTCACACGTAGTAGGTGATCAGTAACTTATTGTTGAGAGAGACAGGTTCCATGTTAGCAGGTCACCTGAGCCACTGCCTGTGTCTTCTGGAGGGCGGGAAGGAGCTTCCCTTTAACCTGGACATATGTAGATTGGTCTCAACCGAACGAAAGACAAATGTTAGATTTGACACAAGTCGGAAGATTTCCCGATAGCCTTGAGCCTGTTACCAGGAGAGTATCAATGTGGATCCTACCCCAATGGGTTGGTTTGGAGATAATCCTGCCTGAAGACAAAGGACACATCATAATGACCGTCCAGATTCTTCCCCGACTTGGGATTCCAAAAGAATGGCCATGAGAATGTTGTAACCAGGGCTGGGTTCATTTATGTTCCAACTAAGCAGACAGTAGAAGTTGGCCCTCTGGCCAGTGGTTTGTATTTATTATGATTATTCATTCATCAAAATGGTCTCTTGCAATGAGATGCTGTCTGCCTCAGAAATCTAATAACAGGGTCATTAATTATTGAAGCCAGGGTCATCATCAGGTAAATTGAAGCTGAAATTGTCCACCATCATGTAATAGTTTTCACAATTGAGTTTATCTCATAAAACCTTTCTCATCTTCTTCTTTTCTCACCTATGCCATCCTCATGGGTGGGTGAGCCCACATGAGCACATGTTTGCCATATAACACATGTATCTCCTAGCAACAAGCAATTGGAATATTCTAGATGGATGTTAAGCCTATATGAGAATGGGACTATTTCTCAGTATTTCAGAACATGCAATTTAGCATCTACAATTCAATTATATAATCCTGCAAGCATTAGACATGAAGCCACAATTCAAACAGGTTTGCTTCTAAAAATTAATGCATTAATCAAACCTTAAAGAGAGATTGCTCCAATGAATCACATCTCACAGATGCAACATCAAACTGTCAGGCTGCCACAGGCCTCTCAGCATTGACACAAATGACCTCCTAATAACAGGGCGAGGAAAACGCTCACCACTCAAATGGAAGGGGGTGCAGAAATGGACATTTTTGCCAATACTAATAATAATGACTGCAAAGAGTTATGGCACAGTTTCAGACTTTGCACAGCACCCTTTAAGTCTCATAACAACCCTAAGAGATCAGTGGGGTAGGCATTATTGTTATTATTATTATTATTCTCACTTGATGGGTGAGAAAACCAAAGTTCCAAGAAGTCAGGCTTTTGGCAAAGGTTTCACAGGCATTAAGTGACAAATGAAGAAACTGAATCTCCACTGGCCAGGTCCCAGTCTTACTTCCCAGACAGTGAGAACAGCGTTTATAGAACCAGAAGTTTGAGGACCAAAATATAATTCTTATAACGCATATTTTTTGTCTTGGGGATCATCCTTCGTTCCAAGTAGCATCTGTAGTCCTTAGCAGTGCCTACCCAGGTGCTATCACAGCCTGGGATTTCTGGCATCTCCTCACTCCTATAGGTGTTTGGGTGACACCAGGCTGGCCCTGATGAAAGCTGCAAAGTCCTCCTTGGCCCAGAACCTCTGTGAGAGGTTCAAAGGGCAAAACCCCCAAGAGCTATCTTCTCCATAAGCCTCCAGACTCTTCCCTCTCCCTTGAGATCCCTCCAGCTTGGACACCTCCCCTCTTTACCTCTATATCTCTTCCTTACTCATAATCTCCCCTCCATCTCCCTGACTTGTGTGCTTATTGAGGACAAGGACCACATCTCATATAGCTTTGTATTCTGAGATGAGTAGTCCATTTCAATGGCCAGGGAATATTTGTGGAATGAACGAATATTTGAGGAAAGTAATCAAATAATGCATTATTGGGGAGAGATACAGACAAGTGTAGAAAAAGGGAAATGCCTGGATTTTTTTCCATGTTGACCCTTTCCCCCACCCCAAAGTTCATAGTAATGCATCTAACAATGATCCACAGTAAAATGTGAATCTGGCTTCATTACATGATGGCTTTAACCCAGCTCTGGAAATGACAAAGTAAACCCAAGCACATTTTCATCTTTCACCATGCTGAAAAAATCCCAAGTCTTTGGTAAGCTCGCGGGTGACCTGGGAAAGACAGGTGGGGGTCCACGCACAGGTCTTCATGACACAGCTGTGAATGGCTGGGTTAGACACATGCTGGGTGAATGAACAGGTGAAGCGGTGCATAGTGAGCCAGCCTTGTAGTAATGAGGCCCGGTTATTCAGAGGCCCAGGTGAGCTGTGGAAATAAAACAGAGTTGCCATCAACTAAGGTCAAGTTCTTCTGGTAAATGTTCCATCCTCCTGTGATTCAAAATGGATGCTATATTACCGTGAATATTAGAGTTAGACCAAGTTCTGTCCAACATGCAGACATTATGAAAAAGCAAGCACAGACACAATCACACAATCTCTTCCTGTAACTGGGGGAAGCTTCTCTGTCTAGCTTTGTAACAATGCAGAAATGTCATCAAATGTGGTTTGTTGATTCCTAGATTAATGGTTTATATATATATGTGTGTGTGTGTGCATATATATATATGTGTGTGTATAAATATAAACTATACACACACTATATGGATACACACATACTATACAGCATATGGATATAAAGGTATGCACATAGTATAGAAGTTATACACACACATGCTTATATTTGGCCTATATTTAAGAAATTTGCATCATGCATAGCCAGTGAAACTTTATTCATTCATACCTAGGCCATTTCAGCTCAGGTTAGGCTAAAGAATACTTTTTCACTGTTGGTTTTGAGAAGCAACCTGATATGTTGGAAGGAGCAATGACAGAAGCAGATAGACACAGGTTCCAGTTCTGTCCCTGTTCCTAGTGCCCAGGAAGGCTACGTAATCTCTATAGACCTTGGTCTCCTGATTTGGAAAACAGAAATAATAAACCACACACACTTCATGTTGCTCTAACGGTTAAACATGGTTATGGAGGTCAAGCATTTAATATGTGCCTGGATCCATTAGGTGTTAAGAAGGTAATATATCCTCCCCTTTCCTCTTCTCAATATAGTAAAATAATCAGATGAGCAGCATTTCATCAGGACATAAAGTGCTTATGACTGGAGGGAAAAACCATTTTTCAAGGCAATGTAGACCATTTATTGTTTGTATGTAAATATGATTATAACTTAAAATAAGCTGTATCTAGTGACCAGCAGTGACCTTACAGCATCTCTTCTTGGCAGTGCTGTGTTAGCACTGGAAACTGGTTCAAGTTACCATAGTTTGCTTGTTTTTTTAATTCATAAGGACGTCTTTCTTTGAGTTTGCTCTATACGATATAGACCATCAACTAATTCTGGGTAATCTCTTCTCCCCACCTGCAGGATTTGCTGTATTACAAGCTCTGGTAGTACCTAGATTAAACAATCGAAGAGTAAATTCCTAGAAGTCAAGGTCAGAGAGCTTTTCTTACACAGCCTTCCATCACTCAGTCCACCGTGGCTTACCAGGGTTATCCTCTTATAATTCCCTCCTATCCTGTGTGAGTCTCCTCAGTGGAGTCTCCATTCCAGCTGTGTGTAGCCATAAGTTTAATCAACGAGTTCCTGGACACTTTCCAGAATCTGTGGAATGTGAGTCCGGCAGCGACTCAAAAATGGTAAGGGGGAGGAGCTAGTTTTACAGCCAAACATGCGTACAGATCAAATCAGTGCCCCGCCGGATGAGATGCTTGCCCTTCTGCGTGTTCCTGAGGCGTGACCCTCTGCAAGCATGAATCCCCATGGGCATTGTGCCAGGACACAAGAATCCTGCTGCTCAGCACAGCAGCTCACAGCATTCACAGTGTCTGCCGTGTCATTTCAGCTGTTGATTCGGATTGCTGTTGCTTTTGTCATCTGGGCATATCCAACACTGCAGCTATGAAATATGAAATTCGTCTTGTTGAAGACCCAGGTCTTAAACATTTGCACCATCTGAATCTGACCCTCAGCTCTGGACAAGTAGAGGCCTGGAGCATGGAAGCTGGATTGTGCAGAGTGGGCACAACCTTGGAGCATACATCCCCCTTCCCCATCTGCTGCTTCATCATTTGCTGTCTCCACGGAGACCCCATTCTGCACCCTTAGAACTCAACTTGGCCACCTTTGTACTTACCACCTAAGCACTTCCTTGGTGCTATGGTACTACATATGCAAAAAATAAAAATAAAAATAAATTTTTTTTTTGAGACAGTCTCGCTCTGTCATCCAGGCTGGAGTGCAGTGACATTGATCTCAGCCCACTTCAATCTCCACATTCAGGGTTCAAGCAATTATCTTGCCTCAGCCTCCCGAGTAGCTGGGATTACAGGCACACACCACTACACCTGGCTAATTTTTGTATTTTAGTAGAACCAGAGTTTCACTGTGTTGTCCAGTCTGGTCTTGAACTCCTGCCCTCAAGTCATCTGCCCACCTCAGCCTTCCAAAGTGCTGGGATTACAGGCATGAGCCACCGCCCTATGCAAAATTTAAAGGGAACTTTTGGTGACCCAATTTATACAGGGCAACCTCCAGCCTTTTAACACCGAAGTTATTAGAGATTTCATCTTGACCAGCGAGTGGGTCACAACAGGATCCTGGTGGTGGTGAAAAACCCATGAACACGACACACTCATCCCCCTGGACTTCCCCTCACTCTGTTCGCTTCTTCTACAGCAGCCCTTGGGTAAGCAAAGACAATGCCAACCACATCAGCCATCATCCCTGAGATCATTGCCATCATGGATACCAGCCAAGTAATAAGTGACCCAAGCCCCCAGTGTTATTTTGCTTTGGGAGGGTATATCCAGGGTCCTTGATGTCTAGATTCATCCACACAATCACAAAACCAACCACACAAAGACTGATGGGCAGATTAAGTCCCTAGGAACTCGACGAATGGGACATTTCTTGCAGCAACTCAATGGATCTAATTCTTCATGACCTAGAACACCCTCCCTTCCCACCAAGGAGGCTTCCATCTTCATCCCATCAATCAACTCGTAGCCCTCCCTTCAACTCCATTAACAAGTCAGCATCTAACTCACCCTCACTCCCACTACTGCCCCCAGCCTACTACAGGGACTATAAGAAATACACCAATCATTAAGAGCTCCAGGGAGGGCATATGAATGAAAGATACCACCTGTCACCAACCTCTGAGCCGAGAGATGGAGGTGCCCTGGGTTGCCTGGACAGCTGGTAAGGGTGCAGATTACAAAGGGTCCTCATAGTGTATGTCTTGTTTTTGTTTCTTTTCTCTTTTTCTAATGCTATTATTTTTTATTCCCTCTTTTTGGCTCTTTCTTTCCCTTCATATGAATTATAAACATATATATATATATTTTTTTCTAATAATCAGTATCCCTGGCTATACTTGACCAAGACTTTTGTTAAAGAAACAAACTTTATATCTGGAAAGTGCAGGTCTGGGGACTGGAAGAAAAGCTATTTTCCAGAAGCATGTTTTATTGCTTTTATGACTCAAATATCTCCATCTCACCTCATTGTCCTTTAAAGCTAAATACGTAGCAAATGGAGATGTACTGATATGGAATCTCAGTGGGAAATGATTGCAGACAAAAAGCTTATTAGCGTGGTTTTCTCTCTTCTAAAAAACCCCTCCCCTTTCCCAAAATAACTGATAAATGGTCCTTTGTGGAGATGGTTGTGATGCAGCTTCAACTGTTGTGAAAAGCCTGCTTTACATCTTGCTGGATATAAGAGCATGCATCACAGTTCTGGATGGCAAATCTAGTGGCTTGCTTCTTGTGGTAACGCAACTGAGGCTCAGAAAGCATTAGGCTTTGGAAGACAAGTTGACTCCAACTCACCGAATTTTAATCTTATAATATTTTTGACTTTTAGTTTTCCAAATAATGTTTACAAAGCAGAAGGATGGAGGATATGTGAATCCAACTCTGTACCCAAAATGGTATAGTCACGGTTGTTATTTTTGGCTCATTCTTCTTAATATCTTCTTCACTTGGCTTTTTGAGGATATTATCTAGAGAAGTAAGAACTTCTGACTTCCCAAGGCCCCATTTGTGCCTGAACTCGGCCCAGCATCTCCGTGACCCTAAATTGCCTCATGTTTTCGTATCCATTTAGCCATAAAACTCTCGTTGTTCAGCTAATCTCAACTAGATATCCAGAAGAAAGCAGTCTTATTAAACATTCATCATAAAGAGTGAATGGTCAATTGACTTGAACCTTCCCAAGAGAATTTTTACTTTAAGAAGGAAGTTGTTAATATAAATCAATGTCTAATGGGTAGAATTTTAGGTATCAATATCAACATTTATTGAAGGCTTATTAAATGTTGGTCACAGTCCTCTGTGCTTTGTGGTAAAGTCACAAAATTAAGAGAAGCAGCCTTGCAACACAGGGAAGGAAACCCTTCCTACTACCTCCTTATTTCACCCTCTCAGTCACGGGCTCCTACCTCATCCAGGGATCCACCTAAGAGTCCACCCTCACCAAGTGTTCTCATCAAGTCTAATTCTTCTACATACAATACTTACTTGGAGAAGATCCCACTAAGTGCATATCTTTCTGCACATATATCTGGTCCTCTCTGCCCCATTAGCATCCATATCCTAAGCCACCAAGGACACCCAAGCCCAGTCCACTTACCTCCTAAAAACTGAGTTTAAAGACAGTAATAATTTGTATGTTAACTTCTTTTTCCACGCTATCTCCACCCTTTCTCTCCTAATTTAAAAATATTTTCTAATCTAAAGTAGGTCTTTTTTTCTTCCTAAATTGTTTCTTTATATAAAATGTTTTCAGATGACAGAAAATTACTGGGTCATTTACAAAGAAGATCTTTCCATTTCAATTTTTAAATGTAATTCATCCTAAACCAATGTTTTCTCATGTGTCTCTCTAACATGGGCATACAGTTTATCTTTCAGCTAAAAAAGCAGGATGTACACAGTGGTCACTGTTAATATGAACTCTGTTTTTTTTTTTTTTTTTTTTTTTTTTTTTTTTTTTTTTTTTTTTTTTTGAGACGGAGTCTCGCCGTGTCGCCCAGGCTGGAGTGCAGTGGCGCGATCTCGGCTCACTGCAAGCTCCGCCTCCCGGGTTCACGCCATTCTCCCGCCTCAGCCTCCGAGTAGCTGGGACTACAGGCGCCCGCCACCACGCCCGGCTAGTTTTTTGTATTTTTAGTAGAGACGGGGTTTCACCATGTTAGCCAGGATGGTCTCGATCTCCTGACCTCGTGATCCACCCGCCTCGGCCTCCCAAAGTGCTGGGATTACAGGCTTGAGCCACCGCGCCCGGCCAATATGAACTCTGTTTAGAGGTCAATCACATTAAACAGACTTCCTCCCCAGCAGATCCAAGATGCCAGCCTGATTTAATCTTGGTCTCTTAGAGAATTAGTGTCCTTTCTGAATGTGGCATGTAGTTTCAGGGGGGACTTAGTTAGCCTTGGAATATTATTCACTCTTTACTGGCTTCTGATATCTAAAAGTCTTCATGCATGGAACAGCCACATAGGCATCAGAAAGGCAAATCAAGAAAGTAAGAGGGACTCATGTGTTCAGGGATCTGGGCTCTTTCCCTGGTAAGGGGCATTTGCCTTGGTACATCAGTGATCTTTGTGTAAGCCTTTTTCCAGAGAATAGTTACTGAAGATTCACTGGCATTAATTTTGTCTTGCAATCCGTTTGTTCCCTTTGATTGGATGCATCAATTGTGTCCTGAAATCTTTGAATCTTCTTTTAATGGGCTAAGGAAACTTCCTTTAGCATTGAATCTGTCAAAAACAAGTCAGGGATCTTTAAATATACCTTTCTCCCCAATCCTGATGATTCAGGGTCAGTATGAACAGTGTTTGCAGTCACCATGTCTACATTTGTTCACTGTCATAATCCCAGTGCCTAGCATGATGTCTAGCACACAACTGGCACTTAATAGAAAGATGATAAATAAACAAATGAACCACAATATAACAAAGAATGGTACTACAACCTAGATAACAGACCAAAGAAGCTTCAGAGCCCTAAGGTAAATGAGGGGTCCAAAGCAGAAGGTGCTCATTCCATCATCATGTCCCTTCTTCTGCCAGCTCTTCTAATTCCCCATCTCTTCAGTACTTACCTTCCTTGGTCATTTTACCTCCATTCAATTATTTTCCAATGGACTGACTTTCTAAACCGATAACAAAATATTGATAGTGAAAGATATTGGGAGGGGAGGGAGACACATGAAGATGAAGGACGAGGATTGTAGTTGAGAGTTGTCATTTTGGAGTGTCACTTATTGGAGCTGTAAATTCCATTACAATTTGCAAGAGTTTATCTCCCAAAATCCTAGGAAGACTGCTGAGAGGAGGAAGTGTGGATAGAGAAGGTGCTGGATTACACCTCACAGGGTCCGTGCAGGGTGGAAGGGCCCAAATGAGGAGGCTTCCAAAGGTTGGGCATGTCATAGCACTCAGAGAGAGGCAGAGGATGCTGGGGCAATGCGACAGTGTGGGGACAGAGAGACAGACACCGAGCAGCTCTGCTAAATGTGTGATTTGAGGGAAGAGAAAGTCTACATGCAGCAAGGTGCTGTGTAAGCTGTCCCTTCAAGAGCATCCAGGTGAAGATCTACTTGTTCTTTAAGGCCAAAGGCAATTGATTTGTGCTGGACGGATTGGCCCCACAGGCGGCTCAATGATACTTCATTAATATTATTCTTGAAATAGCCAAAGACAAACAGCAAAAGTTAGAAAGGCAAATAAAAGGCCAGGAGAATTCTCTATAAAAGCTGTAATTCCCAAATATTTGGTTCCATGGGCCATGCAAATATTAAAAAGTTTTTTGAAACTAACTTTTAAATTTTGCTAAGGGAAGCCCCACTGGGGCAGGGGCAGGGAGAACTAACCTACATTGACAGTATCATGTAACAGTAAATTTAACCACCAAAAAAATCAGAAAATGTATATTTTTAAATAAAAAGCTTAATACATTTTAAATAATTTTAAAACTTAATAAATTTAGCTTTGTGGAAATCCCCTTAAATTGTTCTTACGGTATTTTTTGCATGCTGTCATAGATCAATGAAAAATTCTGAACGGCTCCCCAGAGCAGTGTTTGGGAACAGCTATTTTTGAGGCTCCAAGGCACACAGCTCACAGTAAACTCTGATCAAACTTATGAACCCTCTCCCCGACCCCCAAATATGCGCATGTACACAAGCTTCCATAAAGAAATCCAAGGAGTCCATCTCTAAGGCAAGCACCTATGCTGCGGAGGACCCATTGTGTTGACAGAGACTGGTCATTTGAATGAAACATGCCATGGCTACTCAGTCATTTTTTATAACTATGTATATTGAGGTATGGCACTTCAATAACTTATAGTCTATCACCATATGAATTAGTGGCAGACCAAGAAATAAAATTTACGTGACCCAAGTCACAAGTCCAACATTGACTTAGCCAAACTACTTAACACTCTGAGAATATAACACAGAAGGCAATGATATTTCCCTAATGCTACAGAAAGGTAAATCACCAGATCTACCCTCTTCCTACCCTGGCGGCAAAAGCTGGGATTGGGGGTGGGGGTGGAGGTATTGGAAATAGCCACTGAGGAGAGAAAACAAAAACCAGGCACTTTAACATGAGAGAATAATATACCCACAAATCATTCAAGACATATTTAAGAGAGAGAAAGAAAGGGAGAGGGAGAGGGAGAGGGGGAGACAGACAGGGGGAGAGAGGGAGAGAGACAGAGAGACAGAGAGAGAGAGAGAGAGAATATGAACTCACTAAATAAGACAGCTTTCTTCCTTCATCTCACTTAGCCTAAGTGGAAAACAAACAAACAAACAGGAAACTACTCCAGTTAAACCTAATATTGTAAGTGTCCTAACATGTGAATATCTTGAGCCTGGCTCCTGCACAGCAGTCTATGATGATATATGTGTGGGAACTTTGAACTCACACATACGTAAGTGATGTCAAATGTAAAGTTTGTTTCTGTAGAATTTAATTAATTTCACTGAGGAAAGGAGAAGTTTCCTCCCAATCCCCATAACCTTTTTCAGATACCAAAGCTAAGAACTCCAAGTACAGCTACTTAATATAGTCCAAAGTTAAGTTTAAATACAAATGTAATGAACAAAATACAGCAATATAAAGATTTACTAGTTTAAAAGTAATCAAAGCTTTATTGAACTAGAATCTTTCTATATCACACTTAGATTATAAAACATGAAATTCACAGGAAAGTAAATACATATTGGGAATCTGATATGTATTAGCAGTTCTTAGGCATAACCATTTCACTCTCCTGAACACTCTGTTCAGATACGCGATACAATCACAACCCAGAGACGCTGAAAGAGATGATGCCTGTTTCCAACTACTGATTCCAGCTGAACCTCTGCCCCCAACCCCTGCGCCCCCAGCCTGGCCCTGAGCCTGGAAAAGATTGACTTCATAGCATAACCCATAATTCCTGCTAAGGTGTTAGTGATTGAAGATGTTACTGCTCTTGAGCATTTTTATACTTCGAAAGATGATCCAAGGAAACACATTGATTAATTAATAAAATACACTTCTAATGGTGGAATTTCAGATAGAACGACATTTTGATGGAGAAGCTATTTGCAGTGGAAGAAGACTTATCCAGTTCTAGTTGTCTTACTATGCTAGTTATTTTTGATGCCTAGAAATAGCCCTGGTATTTCTACTACTACTACTGCTACTGAAATGACTCTGTGTATATACATTTGGTTGTGTGTTCATGACAACCAAACGTATTTGTTTTTTGTTTGTTTTTTGAGACAGAGTCTCGCTCTGTCACCCAGGCTGGAGTGCAATGGCACGATCTCTGCTCACTGCAACCTCCACCTCCTGGGTTCAAGCAATTCTTCTGCCTCAGCCTCCCGAGTTGCTGGGACTAAGGTGTGCACCACCATGCTTGGCTGATTTTTGTATTTTTAGTAGAGACGGAGATTCACCATATTGGCCAGGCTGGTCTCGAACTCCTGACCTCATGATCCACCCACCTCGGCCTCCCAAAGTGCTGGGATTACAGGCGTGAGTCACTGTGCCTGGCCTCATGACAGTGTTATTAATAAGGCAGTGGGCGGCCGGGCGCGGTGGCTCAAGCCTGTAATCCCAGCACTTTGGGAGGCCGAGACGGGCGGATGACGAGGTCAGGAGATCGAGACCATCCTGGCTAACACAGTGAAACCCCGTCTCTACTAAAAATACAAAAAAAAACTAGCCGGGCGAGGTGGCGGGTGCCTGTAGTCCCAGCTACTCGGGAGGCTGAGGCGGGAGAATGGCGTAAACCCGGGAGGCGGAGCTTGCAGTGAGCTGAGATCCGGCCACTGCACTCCAGCCTGGGTGACAGAGCGAGACTCCGTCTCAAAAAAAAAAAAAAAAAAAAAAAAAAAAATAAGGCAGTGGGCAAGGGACCTGATATATTGGCATTATTTCCTACTTCTGCTGTCATAAATAAAGCTGACTGATTGTTCTATATTTAGCTTTCTTTTTCTTTAAGTGTCGTTGCTAGTAAATCTTTCCTATTGCCCTCTATACTGGTTATTATTGTCTAAATATTTGTTATTAATATCAATGAGAGACATACTAATTTGTTTTGAGAGGGAGTCTCTCTCTGTTGCCTAGGCTGGAGTGCAATGGCATGGTCTAGGCTTACTGCAACCCCTGCCTCCTGGGTTCAAGCGATTTTCCTGCCTCAGCTTCCCGAGTAGCTTGGATTACAGGCGCTGGCCACCACGCCCAGCTAATTTTTATATTTTTAGTAGAGACAGGATTTCACCATGTTGGCCAGGCTGGTCTCGAATTCCTGACCTCGTGATCCACCCACCTTGGCCTCCGAAAGTGTTGGGATTACAGGTGTGAGCCACTGCACCCAGCCGAGACATACTAAAAGTTTCCATTTGACTTACTGCATTATAAGTTTGTGTATGAGCTCTCATGAAAGAGTTTATTTCCTGAAGGATAGAAGGCTAAATGTACATCTACTGATAACACCTCATGATAGTTAACATTTTTCCACATTATGATTGAGTTTTTTCTATTCCATCAGTCGGAATGGAAATAAGTACATTTAAGTCTCTCATAACAATAACGATCATGTTCCTCTCAATTTCTCTTTCTCTTTTTTGATACGTTTTGCTTTGCATATTTTTATGCTAGGTTATTTGCTACATAAAGTTTCATGACTTTTATTGCCATTGTTGATTCTGCATCCCTTTTCAATCTGCTTTGACCTTCTTCGTCCTTTGGGAGCCTTTCCGCCATGAATTCAGAGCGCAGCACTCAGGCATACAGGCTCCAGGTCTGAATTCTTTGGATGCTATATGTTCCCTTTTCTTGTTCTTCTGTGTGCACTTCATACAGTTATCTTCCCCCTTCCAGCACACACACACATACACACACAGACACACACACACACATACAACTTCACACTCTATCTTCCCTACTCATTCTGTCTATCCAGACTCAAAGCATTTGCTTGTTTCTTCAACAAATATGAAATGCCTGCCTAAGCTACCATCAGCCAGGTTCCTAATCTTAAGGCACTGAACTGAGGAAACAGATCCATACCCATCCCTTTCCTGTGTGGACAGGCAGGGAGCTCCCCCACAAAGAGGAAGTTGTCAGAGGAGGTATGTGACTTTGGCTTGGCCGCAGGCTACAGTAAATAGCTTCTGGCCAACTCCTGGTACGGGTCTGTCATACTAAGGTGGATCTTCTCCTCCTCAGGTGCGCAGGTTTCTACAACTCTAAATCAATGAAGTGTTTCTGAATATTTGTTCCCTCGTATGTGCTGCTATTATATTTTGTGTCCAAAGGATATACTGCAGGCACTGAGCTACCACCGTTCTCTATCATCATCCCACTCCCCTCACCAACACACACACACAAATACATACCCCCACTTCATACTACCTCATACGTTGTTTTCTGGAAGTTGTAGTATGCTGATGGCAGTGGAATGATGTCAGCAAGGATAACAGGGGGCTGGGACCCTGGGCATCTCCAACCTGGTACATGCAGAGAAGAATGCTGCGACTCCCTTTCCTGGTTTATTCCTGGTGTATTCAGACCCTGAATCACTGAGCCAGGGACACACAGAAGAGGAACAAAGTGTGTTCCTGTCTTCTTTCATGAGAGTGGGGCTTCTTTGTTTTATAAAGTTAAGCATGATTGGGCCACTGTTTATTTAATTTTAGTTTCATCAGCCCTTCTGATAGGGGACATTTCTCTAAACTCTGTTTCTTGATATTTCAGTTTTGGGGGCTTGAGTGAGATTTTACCCAAGTTTTCAGGGCTTGAGTGAGTGATTTCTGGGTCTTAGATATTTCAGTGGGGAGTTGGAGGAGGCTTCACTGTGACCACCACCTGGATGCTACCTCAAAGGAGAACTAGAAAGACAAAGTTCCACTGAATTAGGGCCGGGTACGGTGGCTCACGCCTGTAAGCCCAGCACTTTGGGAGGCCAAGGCGGGCAGATCACCTGAGTCCAGGAGTTTGAAACCAGCCTGGCGAACATGGTGAAACCCTGTCTCTACTAAAAATACAAGAAATTATCCAGGTATGGTGGCAAATGCCTGTAGTCCCAGCTACTTGGGAGGCTGAGGCACGAGAATTGCTTCAACCCAGGAGGCAGAGGTTGCAGTGAGCTGAGATCATGCTACTGTACTCCAGCCTGGGTGACAGAGAGAGATCCTCTCTCTCAAAAAAAAAAAAAAAAAAAAAAAAATCCCAGTGAATAGGCAAGGCTATTCTCTATCTGTTTCCTCCTGTTGCCGATATAATGATCGTCCATGTGGGTGTGAAGAAGGACCCCAAGAGCCCACAACATGGATTTAGTACTCCCTACCACTCAGATTCTACAGTATACATGGAAATGCTTAAAAACAGTATGGTAGTCAATAAATGTGTGGTGGCAACACTCTAATATACTATTACCACTGCAGTTTTGCATTCTAATATCGCCTCTGCTGCCATTTCAATGAATGATCCATTGCTTCACTGTTAAAAATAAGCAGAGAAGTCTGGGCACAGTGGCTCACGCCTTTACTCCCGCACTTTGGGAGGTCGAGGCAGGTGGATTACCTGAGGTCAAGAGATCGAGACCATCCTGGCCGACATGGTGAAACCATGTCTCTACTAAAAATACAAAAATTAGCTGAGCATGATGGTGAGCGCCTGTAGTCCCAGGTACTCAGGAAGCTGAGGCAGGAGAATCGCTTGAACCCGGGTGGCAGAGGTTGCAGTGAGCTGAGATCGCATCACTGTACTCCAGCCTGGGTGACAGAACAAGACTCTATCTCAAAATAAATAAATAAATAATAAGCAAAATACACTAATTGCTGAAGTTCACCAGGAGGACCACAGTAATGAGAATCACCAAAGAGCCTGGAAAAGTTCACGCAGAAGAAATCAGAATTTCCCAAGAATAAGCATTTATTCTTTCCCAAGGCCTTCCCCTCAGGTGGCCACGGCAATGTGGAGTGGAAGAATTTGATGGTAGTTTTCACAGGGCACTGTTTTACAAGGAGAAATATTTCTGAGACTACTGGAAGTGGCCTTAACGACGTATAATTTAAAAGCACTACAGAAGGAAAAGTGGAACTGGGAACACATGCATTCTTTCAGCAAGGCTGTAGTTACGGAAAACATCAATACAAAAATAGCCTATTTTCAGGACCTCAATATCTCAGTTCTTGGAATGCTTCTGAGTCATATTTTGCAAGGGCAACACACTTGGCCACTGTTGGGCTGTAGCTCTCACCCAGCTGGGGAGGAATTAAGTGGAATTCCATTGGTGAGCACTTCCCAGCAAAATTGCTAGTGAGCTTCTGATTGCAAAATCTTTACCCTTGGTATTGACTTAAGGAGCGGGAAGAACGTGACTTGATTTTTCAAATCCCTGGTTGATATGATGCTGCTCTTAAGCTTTTGAACCGTTCAGTGGGGCTCAGAAGTCTCAGGGAAGCTGTAAAATTTCTATTTTCAGATTCTTAATTTTTAGTGCACTGAAAACTCCCGGGGTGGTTTTTTAGTGACACATATATAAAAAGTAGAGTTAATTCTCATGTTTTGACTGTGGTATCTTTCTGACTGAGGCAGATAGAAATCTTAAGGAGTTTAGAATGCACACCAGATGGGAGTTAGCTAAATCCACATACAAGATTGTGTGGTTTAAAACGGTGATCCCCTGTCTATCCTTCCTTGATTGGATAATGGCCAGATAGTTATTAAGAGATAACTGTGTGCCCAATATCCAGTTAAACCCTAGTGGGTTTCAACAGAATTACAGGGAGTGTGTCTAAGGTTGTACAATTCGAGTATATGACGTAATTTTTTTTTTTTTTTTTTTTAATGAGAAAAGGTAAAATAATGGTAAGACGTCTGATTTTTATCACACTTTCCAGCTCTTTAATTTGGGCTATGTTCCTTGAACTCTCTGAACCTCAATTTTCTATAAAATTTTCAGAGATAATAAAATTCATCTTAGTGTTGTCAAGAGAACAATAACATAATAAATGTAAATGGCACAGCAATGTCTGGCTCATTTCGATGAGCCAAATCAGGGCTGAAGCTAGAGGAAGAATCTGAATCTTGCCTCTTTTGAAGAGTCAGAGACTGACTCTCATCAACATCTGGGAGTCATTCAAGCTGGAACCGAACACACACTAACCATAACTTCTGGGAGTCTGAGCTGGCACCAACATGCTGTTAATCTTAAAAAGAAAAAAAAAGCAGATTTATTCCTTGAAATGGAAATAGTCATGTCTGCAAAATACATTCTCTGCTTCTTAAGTGTAGAGCTCTTAAAATCATGTCTGGACCATATTAAGTGTTTTGTAAGTCATAACTAAGTAGTGTAATTGGAGTTATCATGAGAAGCACTGTCAATGATACAGGAAACATTCAACGTCTATAGGATCAGCACATTTTGTCTCTATAGGCAAAACCACTAGGATTTAAAACATGAGAGCTGGAGGAATAAAATGACAACTGGTGTGGATTAATGGACACTGTAGGTTGCTCACCCACCATCCATGTATCTTCCACATTTTGCTGGAGTGTAATGGCACTATCTCACTGCAACCTCCCAAAGTGCTGGAATTACACGCGTGAGCCACTGTGCCTGGCCAGGACTGGGTCTTTGATGAATCAGTGGCACCTGAATCAATCACGCCTGAAGTCTGCTCTGACTCATGACTTCAGTTATGTGAGACAAGAATTCCCTCGCTATTGAAAGTTGGGAATTCTGTAACTTACAGCGGAAGGCATCCAAACGAAAACAAATGACACCTACTTAGATGGATGTACCGTCTTACAAGAGATGATCTTGCCAATGAGACCAGAAATACTTGAAGCTCATTGGTTACAATGCTTTATTTTTATTGCCTTCTTAGAGTCAGTTTCCCCATTAGTATAAAAATGCTTGAAGTTCAATGGCTAAGACTTTCTTTCCCTTCAGCATTGATCGCACAGGCCTCGACCATGTTTATCTCTGAGAGTTTCCTTTCTACACATCCATGGCTGATCAATTCCACCCCACTCCCAGCTTGGCGAATGTCCTTCCATGCAGCTCTGTAATCACATAAACATAATTTTACATAAATGTAATCCCACTTGTATGTGCCCTTTTGTAATCTTCTTTTCCCCCCTGAACAATAGATCTCAAATAAACATTTTTGTCTGTAAATATTAATCCATATCACATCTTACTGGCCATGTAAAAGTGAAATATTTAACCACGTATTCAACCAATTTCTTTTTGAAGGGCATTTACGTGGCTTTCTAGTTTTTCAGTACTATAAATAGCATGTTATATATACCTCTGTTGACTTGTCTGAATATTTCCTTGAGTCAAAGCTCTAGAAATTACATTTTGTGTTCAAAGGGTATGTGCATTTTGAGCTTTGATTTATTTTGTCAGAATTCCTTTAGCTGCAAGGAACAAGAGATCCAATTAAGGAAATTTTGTAAGTAAGGAATTGACTGTCACATAATGAGATTTTGGAAGTTGGGGCATTGTAGTCCTAAGTCAGCAACTCAATAATGTCACCAAACATAAGGTCTTTTCTCCTGTGGCTCATGTGGTGTCTTCAACATACTGACTTGGGCTTCATGATCATTCAGTGGTATCACAGTTCCAGGTACCACGTGGCAACGTCCATGGGAAGAAGAGGGGTATTTCCTCCTATGCATCTCTTTGGATCATAAGGACAATGTTTGCCATAAGTTCCCTGCCAGTTCCCCTTGTTTCATTTAGCCAGAATGGGCTGGACACTGAACAGAAATCAGAAATCAGTCATCTGTTAGATAGAAAAGTCTCAGGATACAGAGGAAATTGACAAACCAGTCTCTGGAAAGATTGGACCCACTTATGTTTACATCATGAGCACCTGGTTTTCTACCCTTTGTCAATCAATAATACATTTTAAATGATAGCTTATTTTTATAATTTCCATTCTTTAAATGTGCCTTTTCTTGACATGGAGTCTCACTCTGTCACTCAGACTGGAGTGCATTGGCGTGATCTTGGCTCACTGCAACCTCCGTCTCCGGGTTCAAGCGATTCTCCTCCTGCTTCCCAAGTAGCTGGGATTGCAGGTGCATACCACCACACCTGGATAATTTTTGTATTTTTAGTAGAGACGGGGTTTCGCCATGTTGGTCAGGCTGGTCTTGAACTCCTGACCTCAGGTGATCCACCTGCTTCGGCCTCCCAAATTGTGGAATTAAAGGCATAAGCCATCGTGCCTGACCTAAATGTGCTTTTAAAAATGCATATTTATAACCAGAATGTGTTTTTAAATATTGCACATTTATAGCCAAAGTGTTGGCAATTTTGGCTCTTGTTTTGTAAAACTACTTGATTACATCCTCTGCCCTTTGCTCATTTTTTTCCCATATTGGTTTGTAAGTGCTCTGAGTATATTAGGAAAATAAAATCTTATATATAAGAATCAAAGCTGTTGCTAATTTTTCCACTAGTAAGTCAGGCTATTAACAATATTCATGGTAGGTTTTGCTATACAGAATTTTAAATTTTTTATATTATTTTTGGCTTTGTTATCACGCTTAGAAGTCCATGGGGACCCAAAGATCAAAAAACATTCACCTATATTTCCTCTCCAGATAAGTGGCTAGCCATTTGTTCCAGAAAACATAAATCAAATAATCCATCTTCTTCCCATTAATTGGAGTGTCGCCTTGATCACCCACCAAATTCACATCTATGGAAATGATTTGTGTACTTTATCTTTTGAAAGTGAGGCATTCGACACATTATTGATTTTTTTCAATGTTGAAAGCACTGTTCTTGAGGTTCAAAGTAGAAGCAGAAATAAAATAGGCCCAGTGCTTGTCTTTGAACATGAAAATGCCTTCTACTGAAGAGGGCAGGCTTCGAAGCAAGAGTGCCTGGCTGGCTTCCCAAGTAGTCCACTTGTAAAAGAGATCACCTTAGATAACCTTAAGCACATTATTCCCCTCTCTGTGCTTCCATTTTTCTCTTATGCAAAATAGGATTGTAATAATAGTACCTATTTCATAGAGTTGATATCCCCTACAAGGATGTGTTCAGTGTTCCCGCCAGCCAACCTCCCTGTGGTTGTGTAAGAAGCAAAGAAACGACCTTGAGAATCCAATCTGTGCCTCCCTAGACTAGGTCCAGTCAACAGTGAATTTCTGTCTTTATCCTTCTTATGAAATGTAGTCATTTTTTCGGCTGGGTGCGGTGGCTCACGCCTGTAATCCCAGCACTTTGGGAGGCCGAGGCGGGTGGATCACGAGGTTGGGAGATTGAGACCATCCCGGCTAACACGGTGAAACTCCGTCTCTACTAAAAATACAAAAATTAGCTGAGCATGGTGGTGGGCGCCTGTAGTCCCAGGTACTCAGGAGGCTGAGGCAGGAGAATGGCATGAACCCAGGAGGCGACGGTTGCAGTCAGTGGAGATCGTGCCACTGCACTCCAGCCTGGGCGACAGAGCGAGACTCCATCTCAAAAAAAAAAAAAAAACAGAAATGTAGTCATTTTTTTCTAGTTTTTACCACACTATCGAAAATGGAAAGTCTTGGATATGATAATTAAATAAGTGAATTGACATACAATGTTTAGCATCATGCTCAAACGGAGGATGCAGTAAATGCCAGCTACTGCTTAAACCTAGAGGTAGAGTAGTTAAAGTACAGACTGTGGAACTAGACTGTATGGGTTGGAGTCCTTCTCCCAGCACTTACTAGCTGAGTAATCTTGAGTTAGCACCACTATGCCTCAGTTTCCTTTTCTATAAAATGGTGTAATAATAGCATCTAGTTCATAGGATTGTTGTAATTATTAAATATATTCCTGCCTGGAAGGGTGCCTGGCACATAGAAAATACAACATTTGTGATTGCTATTTTGACTACTCAAAGGATATCATTGCTTGATTTCAAACAATTGTCAGATCCTGCCTGTTGATTAGAGGAGGACGAAGAACAATTTTGAGATGCTCATGAGAAGCTTCTTTATGGAATCAAACAACTGAACAGGCAGAGGAATGGTGTCTTAGTCTGCTGGGGCTGCTATAACAAAATGAAGCAGACTGGGTGGCCTAAACAATAGAAATGTATTTCTCACAGTTCTGGATGATGGGGAGTTCAAGGTCAATGTTTCCATTTACCCAGTTCCCAGTGAGAGCTCTCTTCCTGGCTTAAGGTGGCCACCTTCTCGCTGTCTGCTGACATAGCCTTTCCTCGGTTCACACAGGGAGAGAAAGAAAGAGAGAGGGCTCTCTGACATCTCTTCGTGTAAGGACACTAATCCTATCCAATCAGGGCCCTACCCATATGATATTATTTATTTTTAATTACATCCTTAGAGGCACCCTCTCCAGATACTGCCACGCTGGTGGTTGGGGCTTCAATATAGGAATTGTACTGAAGGAGCAGATAGTCTCTAACACATCCTACCTCTAGCGTGTACATTATTCTTTGTTTAGGAGGTAACAGCACTGGAATTCCAGAGGAGGGAGGAGCTAACAGTAACCATGTGATTTTATTTACACACAAATATTAGACTTCACAATGACATTCACAAAGCTGAATTCAGTTTGGAGCAGGTTGGCATTCCCTTTCAATTCTGATATGATTTGGAGTAAGCTCTTTGTCTTCTAGCTGTTTTTTAATCAAAATGGCTGGATAAAGAAGGTATGCTTTGCATTTTGTTTTCTCCTCAGTTATATCCAAATGCATTGTCATTGTCTTGATAATGAAAATCATTTTTAGTTTGACCAGGGCATTTTTTTTCCCTTGATCCCCCCACCACCTTCTAAACAAGGGTAGATACTATGCATGATCATGGTGACCTAAAAGTCCACATGTGGCCTCTGAATGCTGGATGTTGCATTTGGAGCTATGATTTAGCAAGTGGATATGTGTAATCATGCCCAGCCAATCAGCTCTTTGGAAACCCTGTAGTCACTGGGACCCTGTGGCATATGATCCTCCACCAAAGGGCCTCATGTAACCTCAAGGACCACCCTACAGGGATGTGTTCAGTGTTCCCACCAGCCAACCTCCCTCTGGTCATGTAAGAAGCAGAGAAAGGACCTTGAGAATCCAATCTGTGCCTCCCTAGATTAGGTTCCCAGTCAACAGTGAATTTCTATCTTTATCCTTCTTATGAAATGTAGTCATTTTTTTCTAGTTTTTACCACAATATGGAAAATGGAGTCCTGGATATGAATGGTAACATAGATGTTATAAAAAATACATCATTTACATTTCTTCTCTCCCAGACTCTCCCATTGCATGCCAGTGGTTTGTTGATCTAGACTAGACAACGTACCTAAAAGGTAATTGGGAGAAAGATTCTAGGGTGAGAAATGAATATTTTGAAAGTAAAAGTATGCATCTCAGACATATAGCATATGATAATTTATCTTTGAAAAAAAGCAATAGGTGTGTAAGCTCAAACTTCAGATTGACCCTAAATGAACTTTATGGGAGGATGAATTCAGTATAAAGATGGCCAAAATCCCCTCTGCTTTCTTGTCCCTGTGGGTTTGGGAAGCTAGCATTTGGGGACTCTCACCTCCTTTAACCAAGCCTGGACTTTCCTAATCATTTCTCTCCAGTTCTACCCACTGGAGGAACCAGAAAATACACACATCTATACCAGCGTCACTGGAAGGCCTAGGTGGGAATTAATGAATGGTTTTACTTGCATGTAACTATGTATTACTTCCTGACCAGAGCTTCTTTTTATTACTGAGTGAGTTTTGTTACTTCAAACAAAATCATGTCCACTAACGCAGACATGCAAACTGAATTTGGCTCCAAGAGAAACCAACACATCCAATGAGCGTTAAGATTATAGGCCAGGTGCGGTGGCTCACGCCTGTAATCCCAGCACTTTGTGAGGCTGAGACGGGTGGATCACCTGAGGTCAGGAGTTTGAGACCAGACTGACCAATATGGTAGAACCCTGTCTCTACTAAAAATACAAAATTAGCTGGGCATGGTGGTCCATGCCTGTAATCCCAGCTACTTGGGAGGCTGAGACAGGAGAATTGCTTGAACCCGGGAGGCGAACTTTGTGGTGAGCCGAGATTGCGCCATTGCACTCCAGCCTGGACAACAAGAGTGAATCTCCATCTCAAAAAAAAAAAGATTATAAATTCACATAGTAGATGGGAAGGGGGGCCTTTGGTTTCAAAACTGGCTGCAGCATGCATTGACTTTTGTCTTGCTTGACTCGTGTTGCCTTTTCCTTGAAATTTCTGGAACTGAAGGAGTAATACAAAATAGCCATGGAGCCTGGCATTATTTTGTTGTGTTTGTCAACATGACCTAGTCCCATAACCCCAGCTCTAGGGTGAAGACAATGTGTGAAGATACTATATTCAGCTTGTGCTGAACAGGGGGGACATCTCTCTTTTATTGCTTTTGTTGAGTGAACGATGTCCCTGTATTTATTGGAATTTGAGTAGTCAGGTGACTGTGTGTTCTCTGTTTGTGTTGCCACAACCAAGAGGCAAATAATTAAGAGCCTAGGAACTATATTGACAATATTACATTACATAATATCCGGTTACCCATAAGCAAAATGCCTTCAATTGCAAAACCCTTTGAGCCTCATTCCCTAAGCCTGAGTGAAGAAGACTAGCATTTTTCTCATGCGTTGCTCAGCTGTGAGAAGCCAGAAGAGATACAGAACGTTGCCACTGACTCAGGCTTCAAGGTATTGTGACAAAAACATAGCCTGCCAGACCTAGCAAGGCTAAAGAGAGCCACAAAAGACTTACTTGTTAACTGGGGAGATGCCAGGAACAAGAATTTTTCCAAATATCTCACAACAATACCTTTTATTTATTTATTTTTTGAATTTATGAAGGACAGAGAACAAGAACTATAACACAAGCTTGTTTCTCTCCCTAGAAGAAACAAAGAAGCAGCAAAGAACTTGGATGTGAAATGCCTGACTATTTGCACATGAATGAGCTGCAGCAGATGGTGAGGAGGTTTCCATAGGGGGAAAGATGGCTGTGCAGCAGTTTAGAAAGCGAGTAGCAAACAAGCAACGCCACGGACACCACGGAGGCCCAAGGAAGTGGTTAGCTGGGACAGAGGATGTGACTGGAGAAATACTGGGGCCAAAACTTTTCTTTTTTCAATTACAGAGGGTTGAGGGGGGAAGTGAGAATGTTTTTTGGGTACAAAAAATATAGTTACAAAGAATGAATTAGATCTACTTATTCAGAGGTCCAAGGAAGTCATTCTCTGGGACAGAGGCTGCAACTGAAGAATACTGCAGGGGCAGGCGCAGTGGCTCACGCCTGGAATCCCAGCACTTTGGGAGGCCGAGGTGGGCAGATCATGGGGTCAGGAGATCGAGACCATCATGGCTCATACAGTGAAACCCCGTCTCTACTAAACAAAATACAAAACATTAGCCAGGCATGGTGGCGGGCGCCTGTAGTCCCAGCTACTTGGGAGGCTGAGGCAGGAGAATGGTGTGAACCCAGGAGGCGGAGCTTGCAGTGAGCCGAGATCTCACCACTGCACGCCAGCCTGGGTGATAGAGCGAGACTCTGTCTCAAAAAAAAAAAAAAAATTACTGGGGGAAAAAAACTTTAAATTTTTTTTCAATCACAGAGGGGTTGAGGGGAGGTGGAGATGTTTAAGCAGCACAAAAACATAGTTATAAAGAGTAAATAAGGTCAGATCCAGTGGCTGACACCTGTGAGCCCAGCAGTTTGGGAGGCCGAGGCAGGTGTATCACTTGAGGTCAGGAATTCAAGACAAGCCTGGCCAACATGGAGAAATCCTCTCTCTATTAAAAATAGAAAAACTAGCCAGGCATGGTGGCACGTGCCTGTAATCCCAGCTACTTGGGAGGCTGAGGCAGAAGAATCACTTGAACCTGGGAGGTAGAGTTTGCAGTAAGTTGAGATTGTATCATTGCACTCCAGCCTGGGTGACAGAGTGAGACTACATCTCTAAAAAAGAGAGAATGAATAAGACCCACTATTGTTTGATAGCACAACGAGGTGACTATAGTCAATGATAATTTCACTGTACATGTTAAAATAATGAAAAGACTATAATTGCATTGTTTATAACACTAAGGACAAATGCTTGAGGGGGTAGACACCCCATTCTTCATGATGTGATCATTACACATTGCATGCCTGTGTCAGAACGTCTCATGTACCACATAAATATATACACCTACTATGAACCCACAAACATAAAAAGTTGAAACAGTTTTCAATTACATAAAGCAAATAAAGTTGGTGTTTTAAAACTGAAAAAAGCAAGTATCTGTAACCTGAGGGCAGGTATAATGTACAGTTTTTAACCTTTCAGAATCCTTGTGAGAAAAATGAATCTAGTTATCATATAGCTTGTGCTATGTGCAATTCACTGTCTTAGGTCTTGAGTGTGTGTGTGTGTGTGTGTGTGTGTGTGTGTGTGTGTGTGTAGCTGGATCACCATAGGGATAGAGTGCAGGGAAGTCAGAAGAGAGGGAACACAAGCCTTACCTTCTATTACTGCACATCTTACTGCCTTGATGGGAAACATCATAAAGACGTGAGGATGAAGACTGTGTCTGGAAAGACCAGATCCACCAATGCATATCCATACAGAGTAGCCTGAAAATCTTGGTTCTTTGAATCTCCTTTGGAAGACGATGGAACATTGATCTATTCACTAATTTATTAACAAAATGACCATGGTTGAGTACTGGGGACAGAGGTTCAGGGAATAGAGACCTGGGATCTTCTCTGAAGTACATCAGTACTCTCACCTCCCATCTTCCTGGGGAAAGGCAAAAATTGAAGATTCAACAAAGTAGCTTTGAGATACAGGTGGGGAGAAAACTCCTTCTCTTGGGTCCATTCTCACACTGCTATAAGGACATACTCGAGACTGGGTAATTTATAAAGGAGAGAGGTTTAATGGACTCCTAGTTCCATGTAGCTGGAAAGGCCTCACAATCATGGAGGAAGGCAAAGGAGGAGCAAAGTCACATCTTACATGGCGGCAGGCAAGAGCAAAGGAAACTGCCCTTTATAAAGCCATCAGATCTCATGAGACTTATTCACTATCACAAGAACAGCATGGGAAAACCCTGCACCCATGATTCAGTTACCTCCCACCAGGTACCTCCCACAATATGTGGGGATTATGGGAGCTACAATTCAAGATGAGATTTGGGTGGGGACACAGTGAAACCATATCACTCGGCATTGGAGGGGACAGTTTCTCCTGACACTGAGGCACAGGGAGCTCTGAGCCTCAAGGGTGCTGGGTATGGGTGGCCTGCCCCTGTTCACTGGACACTGCCCAGGTACCAAATAGGATGCTGGGTGTGTAGAAGACTCTAGCTTGGATCCACACTCATAGAGGAATTTTGATTTTTCTTTGCAGTATCGTTGAACCAGCAGTTTAGCCATATGAAAAGTTTTCCACTGGCCTCAGCTGTGTTTTGGGAAATTAGGACAAGGCTGTGAACTCTTAGGACAGAGTCATGCGGGGGAGAAAAAGCAAAGTCCGTTTTCCTGAATCCACACTGGGAAAGTCACAGTGCTGGGGCAGGGGAGGTGACCTCTCCAGGGTCAGCAGCCACAGAAGAGGTGGCAAGGCCACAGCAGTGAGATATAAAGGCCAGAGACAAAGAACCGAGATGGTTTGTTCCAGAACATGCTGAAGATAGGGCCTCCAGAAGCGATGAGAAACCACAGGGGTCTTTTTTGTTAAGAGACAGAGTCTTACTCTGTCATGGAGGCTGGAGTGCAGTGGTGTGATCAGAGCTCACTGCAGCCTTGAATTCCTTGGCTCAAGAAATCCTCCCTCCTCAGCCTCCCAAGTAGCTAAAACTACAGGTACCTAGCTAATTAAAAAAAAAAAAAAAAGTTTCTAGCCACAGGGTCTCACTCTATTGCCAAGGCTGGAGTGCAGTGGCGTACTCATAACTCACTGCAGCCTGGAGCTCCTGGGCTCAAGCGATCCTCCTGCACAGCTGGGTCTCCTGCACCACCACACTCCACTAGTTTTTTCACTTTTTTGTAGAGATGGGATCTTGCTATATTGCCCAGACTTGTCTCCAACTCCTTGCCTCAAGCAATCCTCTTACCTCACCTCGGCCTCCCAAAACATTTGCATTACAAGTGTGAGCCACCATGCCCAGCCACAGGGTCTTTTTGATGGAGGCAGATGGGGGCCATAACAATCTGTGTGTAAAAAGCAAGTGTAACCTTCCTTCCAAGTCAAAGATGGGTGGCTCCTGGGCCATAGGAGTGAAAAATTAATAAGTAAAACCAAGTTCTCAGGGAAAGTAAAGTGAGGCACTTACCTGAGTTGACAGAGGATAGGTAGGCAAGGAAAAATGGGAAAGGTACATTGGAAGCTGAGTTCTAGGGAGGTGAAGAGCATGGGAAATAAGAGCATTCCAGCTTCTACCGGGGGTAGATCAGCAGGGCTGTGCTGTGCTGATAGTAAAGCTATAAGATTCACATGGTATTCAGGCTGCATAAGGTGTCCCCTGCACAGCCTTGCTCCATAATCCTCATGTTGTGAGAGGTGTTTGTGTACAGGGAAGCAGAATTACTCACAGGGGTCTCACCCTCCTTTGCACAGAACATCAGCCATGCTCCACCATCAGGGATCAGTGCCAAGGGTCTCTGCCAATACACCGTTCTGTAGAGACAACAGGTGTATGACCTCTTTTCCTCGTAGTTATTAACCTGAGAGAGAAAACAAATAAATCACAGCACAGTGTTTTTGTGGTCCTGGCCCCATCTCTATAGAAACCCTTCAAAACGTTTGCTCACATAATCTGGGGGTGCTTAGGAAGACGTCTAAGGTGTGGATGTGACTTGGAGGTTTGTTCCCTTCAAATATCTTATTGAAATATGATCCCCAGTGTTGGAGATGGGGACTGGTGGGAGATGTTCGGGTCATGGGGATAAATCCCTCATGCATGGCTTGACACCCTCCTTACAGTAAAGAATGAGTTATCACTCTATGAGTTATGGCAAGATCTGAGAGTTAAAAAGAACCTGGTGGCCAGGCGTGGTGGCTCACACCTATAATCCCAGCAGTTTGGGAAGGTGAGGCAGTTGGATCACTTGAGGTCAGGAGTTCAAGACCAGCCTAACCAACATGGTAAAACCTTGTGTCTACTAAAAATACCAAAAAAAAAAAAAAAAAAGAAGAAGAAGAAGAAAAGAAAAG
This sequence comes from Theropithecus gelada, assembly GCF_003255815.1. Taxonomy (NCBI): domain Eukaryota; kingdom Metazoa; phylum Chordata; class Mammalia; order Primates; family Cercopithecidae; genus Theropithecus; species Theropithecus gelada. Next base: position 35,627,364 of record NC_037677.1, read on the forward strand.
CCAGGTATGGTAGTAGGCACCTGAAATCCCAGCTACTCAGGAGGCTGAGGCAGGAAAATCACTTCAGCCTGGGAGGCAGAGGTTGCAATGAATCAAGACTGTGCCATTACACTCCAGCCTGGGCGACCAGAGTGAGACCCTGTCTCGAAAAACAAAAACAAAAGAGCCTGGCACCTCCTCCCCTCTCTCTTGCTTCCTCTCTCACCATGTCACATGCTGCCTCCCCTTCTTTTCTGCCATGAGTAAAAGCTTCCTGAGGCCTCACCAGAAGCCAAGTAGATGCTGATGCCATGATTTTACAGCCTGCAGAACTGTGAGTCAAATCAACCTCTTTTCTTTATAAATTACCCAGTTTCAGGTATTCCTTTATAGCAATGCAAAACAGACAGATACAGCTGTGTGTATGAGCTTCTCATGGCTGCCATAACAAAACACCGCAAACTGGGTAGCTTAAGACAACAGAAATTCATTCTTTCACAGTTCTAGAGGCTAGAAGTCCAAAGTCAAGGTCTCCTCAGGGTTGGTTCCCTCTGGAGACCTCAAGGGAGAGTGTGTTCCATGCCCCTTTCCTAGTTCCGGTCGTTGCCAGGCATCCTTGGCATCCATTGGCTTGTAGACACTTCACTGCCATCTCTGCTTCCATTGTCCCATGGTGTTCTCCTCTCTGTGTCTGTCTCTGAGTCTCCTCTTACAAGAATACCAGCTATACTGCATTAAGGGCTTACCCTACTCCAGTGTGACCTCATGTTACCTTAATTATATCTGCAACCACCCTATTTCCAAATAAGCTCACATTCTGAGATTCTGGGAAGGATGTAAATTGAGGGTAGGAGGGGGACACTATTCAACTCAGGATGCCATGCAAATGCAATGCCATGGATCTCTCAGCAGCTACCTGGCATCTGTAATCTCCTCCTGCCCTGCTCAGGGCCCTTTCCTGGAGAGATGCTTACTGCATAGGCTGCCGAGGTGCCATGAAAGCAACTGGTGCTCTGTGCAAGCCTAGGCTACCCATGGGACACTGGAACTGCAGCATCACCTCTCTCTCCCAGAGCCAACCCCACCATGAAAGAGCCTGTCACCTGTCACTGCTGCTCCCCAGGCTGCTGAATCTGCCACTGTCAACCGTGGAGGTTTCAGGGAAGCAGCTCTTCACTGTGTTCTGTGCGTTTCATTTCCAGCTCCTCTTTCTGCAATCCAAGTAGGCGTTGTTGGGACAGAGTACAGAGAACAAGTTGAGTGGCAGGCTTATCCTTGCACTCAGACCTGCCTCCTTGGTTTTCTCTTGCAGAACGTGATTCTCTCCTCCTTTGGAATTATTTTCAGGACACCTGGCAGGGTTGTGCCATAGATACTCTCAAGCATGCTCAGATAGATCTAAACCCCAGGATGAACACTAGAGATACGGATGGAATATTCCTGTGGCTAAGCATCCAAGCATGACCTGTGAGTGTAGCTTCAGAGAAGGGATGGGGTGTGATACTCAGTAAGGAGAGGGTGCCCCAAGGTGGAAAGATAAAACATTAGTTAAAGCACAGAGAAAGAGAGAGAGCATCGAAAGGCTAGATACTTCATTTTGGTTAGGCTATTAAATGCTTCTCGATTGCACAATTGTCTGACACCAGCTGGGTGTCCAGCAATGCCTTTGCAATCCTGACACCTTCTATCTGGAATCCGTGTCAGATCCCCCCAGTAAAGGGCTCAGGCCGCAAGACTGCCAATGGCAAGCCTGGGCCTCCTGTACTTCAAACTGACAATAAATCAGGGGGTCCCACATCCCCGTCTCAGTTTCAATCATTTGCTAGAATGACTTGCAGAACTCAGGAAAATGCTTTGCTTATGTTTACCAGTTTATTATAAAGAAGCAGCCAAATGGAAGAGATGCACTGGGCAGGGCATGGGAGAGCGCATGGAGGTTCCAGGTGTTTTCTGGGTGTACCCCCTTGCAAGGACCTCCATGGGTTCACCCACCTGGAAGCTCTCCAAAGTCTGTCGATTAGGGGTTTTATTGAGGTTTCATTACATAGGCGTGGTTGGTTAAATCATTGGCCATAAGTGAGGGGCTCCATCTGTAGCCCCCCTGCCCTCCCTGGGGTCAGGGAGTGGGACTGAAACTCCCAACCCTCTAATTACACCTTGGTCCTTCTGGTGACCAGCCCCCATCCCCGAGCTACCTGGGACCTCCCTTAACAATCTTATGAGCCAATCTCACTAGTATACAAAAGACAGGAGCCCTGTGTACCCAGGAACTAGGTACAAAGACCAAATATTTATTTTTTATTATACCACAATAGTAATTTGTATTTTATTATGTCTTTCATCATCTCTATTAGTCTTTACAATAACCAGAGCATCACTTACCATTTCTAAGCCTCAGTTTTACCATCTGCAAAATGGGGTAGTAATCATACCTACTTCAGAGGGTCCTATGGGAATTAAATGAGTTAATTCACGGAAAGTTCTCAGAACAGCAGCGCCTGGCACAGGGAAACAGTTTGGTGAGTGAGAGCAGTCACTGCTTAATGTGTCTTTGCTTTCTGCCAGGCACTGTCCTGAGTGCTTTATGCGTATTAATTCATTTAATCCTCACAATAACTCACTGAGAAGAATGTCATTAGCCCCATTTTACAGATTGAAAAAACTGAGGCATAGCAAAGGTAGGAAACTGCTTAACATCATGCAGTGTGTAAGTGATGGCGCCAAAGCCTACACTCAAAGGCAAATCTTGCCTCCGTGTCATAGGTGCTCAGTAAATATTGTTGACGTGAGAACATGAACTAGACGAAAGTGCGGCAAGTGTGCAGGATCGGACAACTGCAAAAAGGCAGTCAACTCGTGAAAGCCAAAATTTTCCTTATTTTACTTCATTTTATTTTGTTTTATTTGAGATGGAGTCTCACTCCGTTGCCCAGGCTGGAGTGCAGTGGCATGATCTTGGCTCACTGCAACCTCCACTTCCCCGGTTCAAGTGATTCTACTGCCTCAGCCTCCCGAGTAGCTGCGATTCTAGGCGACTGCCACTATGTCTGGCTAATTTTTGTATTTTTAGTAGAGACAGGATTTTGCCATGGTGGCCAGGCTGGTCTCAAACTCCTGACCATTTTCCTCATTTTAATCAACTCTTTCCACAGTAAGACTCAACTCTGAAACAGATAAAATCCAACTGCCTCTAAGGAAATTTGAGAGGAAAAAAATATTTATGACATTATGAATTATGCAGCCATGGAAGGACACAGTTGGGCTGACCTCTTTCCTAATGCACCGAAACCCATACTGTGGGGAATTCCAGTTTTTAAAAGGTCAGAGTGCACCTCTGGTCCCTGAAGATCTTGAATACTTGCCAGTGTGTTGCTCCTGACTTCCTGTTCTTAACCTGTTTGGAAGACCCCACCTAGTGTGAAATTCTATGCCTCACCATTAATTACTTACACGGACAATGATCTCCTTATCCCCCAAATCCCCACTGTGCATATGTAATTATAATCGGTTTAATTGCTCTGTTTACTATCTTCATCTTTATCTGAAAAAAGTACGAGAAAAGTCTCAGCTGCTCTTAGCCTGGTTCTGTAATGAACTGAACAGGCCATATCCCTACATCAGGAGTACAGCAGTAGACACAGCCAAGACTTCTTTCCCACAATGACTTGCTTCTCAACTTCTTATCACATGATTCCCCAAGCCCCTGGAGTTCCTGAACACAGAACCCTGGTAGCTGCGATCCTGCCAAGTGTCCTGCTTTTTGAGCTACACATGGGTTTTCTATATTTTGTCAATAAGACACTTTGTTGTTATAGGCACATCCTTCTCCCATTTTTTGTTTTATTTTATTTTATTTGAGACAGAGTCTCGCTCTGTCACCCAGGCTGGAGTGCGGTGGTGTGATCTCAGCTCACTGCAACCTCCACCTCCGAGGTTCAAGCGATTATCCTGCCTCAGCCTCCCGAGTAGCTGGGACTACAGGTGCCTGGCACCACACCCGGCTAATTTTTGTATTTTTAGTAGTGACAGGGTTTCACCATGTTGGCCAGGCTGGTCTTGTACTCCTGACCTCAAGTGATCCACCCGCCTTGGCCTCCCAAAATGCTGTGATTACAGGCATGAGCCACCACACCCGGCCTACCCACCACATTTCTGAGCAAAGTGAAGGCACATGGAGGCACAGTCAGTGAATGGAAGTCTCCAGAACCAGCAGAAAAGAAATAGCATTGTCTTAGTGACAACCAGGGAGAGCCCTATTCTGTTTACAAAAATTACTGTTTTTAATACTATGAAATTCTGGCATAATGTTGGAATGTAGTGGGGGTTCCCAAAAATCAGTCCCACAAAAGACAGGATGTACTATTAAGAGGAAAATGAAGCAAATAGGCAGTTACAAAGTTTGCTGGCCAGATTTTGCAAAGTCCCTGCTTCCCGGTCCAAATCCATTCCAGTCCAGCAGTCGTGTGCTCTGGCTTGAATATCTATGGGGACCATTCTAGGTCCTGCCACTGGCTGGGACCTTCAGGGAGGTGGAATCAGTCGTAGTAATATCTTGGTAGGGTGCTGCCTTCTTTAGCCTAGTTCAGAGCAACCCCCTTTATTTCCACTCTGCTTTCTTCTCCACAAGATGTCCACCCCGTCCCACCTTGTCATGGGTTTTTACTGACTAACAAAACAGGCAATATCTATTTTTGATTGAGTGACTATGTGCTAGACTGTGCACTAAATGCCTTATACATTTGTTATTAAATGGTCAAAACGGCTCTATGCAGTCAGAATTGTTGTCCCTATTTGGTGGTGAAGAAAGCCAAGATCTAACTTCCATAGTCTACCCAGCCCCTGCAGTGGGGAAACGCAATGCCACAATTCCGACTCCACTCTGAATAATTCCAGGGCTGCCTCCTATTCCACGTCACCACTTTGCCACTCACTGGGGTTAAATCCCCAAAGGGTTCCATTCTCCCATACTTCCTGGACTTGGAAGTCCCTCAAAAGAAAGTATTTCTAAGACGAAAAGTACTTTTCAGCCGTAAAGTTTCACTTTTCACTCTGCAGTCAGTTTTGCTTCCTGGATTATTAAGGACTAGTACAAGGGGGCTCTTCTTTGGGTTTTGGGAACAGAGTGAGGAGAGAAATTTATAAGAATATTAGAGTTATCTTCCCCATCAACTAATAATCAGCTGGTGAGCATTAAAGATCGTACAGATTAAAGATTGCCTAGGGCTCCTATCAATCCTCCATCATCCTCTGGCCTCTTAAATGACTGAAAATGATGGAAAACTGACTGAGCTCCAGTTTGATAAACTGAAATTAACACAATGGAGTCTATGTCCTGCTTCCGACCTACCTTATTTGCTTACTTTTATTTTCTTCCTTTCTTTCTTTCATTTGTTTTTATTTTGTTGTTTTGATGATGCTCTCCTTCTTGGGGTCAAGAGCCCTGTTAATAAGTTGATAAATCCATAGTCCCTCCACCTAGAACCGTACACACATATTTATTTTACACACAGTTTGTTTATAGTTTTTGAGGGCTCCCAGTCTTGAGGTTAGGCCGAAAGGAAGAATCCCTGGAAACACAATCAACAATGACTCTTCAATCTTTTTTTTTTTTGAAATGAAGTCTCACTCTGTTGCCAGGCTGAGCCTAGTGGCACAATCTCATCTCACTGCAATTTCCACTTCCCAGGTTCAAGCGATTCTCCTGCCTCAGGCTTGCAAGTAGCTGGGATTACAGGTATCTGCCACCACTCCCGGCTAATTTTTTTGTATTTTTAGTAGAGATGGGGCTTCACTATGTTAGCCATGATGGTCTCGATCTCCTGACCTTGTGATCCACCCACCTCAGCCTCCCAAAGAGCTGGGATTACGGGATTACAGGCGTGAGCCACCTCCCCCGGCCTGACTCCAAATTTCTTCTTTTTTTTTTTTTTTTTTGTTGAGACGGAGTTTCGCCCTGTCGCCCAGGCTGGAGTGTAGTGGTGCAATCTCTGCTCGCTGCAAGCTCCAGCTCCCGGGTTCATGCCATTCTCCCATCTCCCATCTCTCCTGAGTAGCTGGGACTCCACAATTTTTAAAAGGAGTTTCTCCCAAAGCAATCAAGTACTCAAGCTCAGGCTCAGGTAGTGGACATGGTGTGGCTCGAGCTCTGAGACCCTCTCCTTTGCCTCCTAGGCATCTGAAAAGCGACATCAGATTAGGCACTTCAGGCCTAGGCTCCAGAAGGTTCATGCCAACAGCCAAGGCAACCTATCACTTTGTCCCGGGCAGATGGGGCACCACGCTCTGAGCCACGTTCCAGTGTGAGCTGCGGTATTCAGGGCTTGCACCCTTTGCCTCCGTGAACACATTTAGCCATCACTCCAGGAACCTTTACAAAGGCTGGTTCCTCTAGAGTTCCTTGAAGGTACACATTCCCATCAGGGGACAAGAGGAGAGACAGAAAATGTGTGTGGATCACATACCAGTAGGTAGGACTTTGAAGACCTTTCTTGCACCTTCTTTTCATACCCAGACCATAGCAACTGTATTATTGTTTGGGAGATTCACTGTGAGATACCAGCCTGTTAAAACCGGAGCACATCAGGTGCTGTGGGCAATTTCACACCCATGTAACCTTATTGGTTCTTCTTTTCCACCAAGCAAGACCATCAATGAAAGCAAAATTCCATAGGATAGAGAGGGTAAAATGAAGCAATGTGCGTCAGTGAATTTCCATGACAGTCTATTCTTTACTCAATGAATCTATTTCGTGGAATTTCCATTGTGGCACAAGAGTTATCAAAATTGTCACTATGCCTCACAGAGAGTCATTCTACCACATTCTGAGAGTTATGTTGGAGGTGGAAGCCCAACCACCCCATCTCCTGACAAATCAGGACTGTGGACAACATGGCCCCGGGATGTAACTCCACACACGATAAATACCCTACCCTTTCTCTTGTCCAGATGATGTCCAGCGACCAGCCCTGAGATGGATCAGCGACTCCCATGCCTCATAATGGTGAGAGTTAGCATTGGATGGGAATTTTATATCCTCATGTATGCTTTAACTTGGATTTTCCTCATTAGAGGAGCCACAAAACCATTTCCTTACCCAATCTTCAGGCTGCTCCAGGGTAAAGCCAGGCAGAATACTAAATCCCTGTCCATCAAAGCATTACAGCTGTGAGCACCGTCATGTCAAGGGTTTGATCATCATTCTGAGCAAACAGAAATGATTTTCTCTATGAAGTCAGGAACCAGAAAGGCTGAAACTAGGGATAAGATCACCAGCAAAAAAGTAGAGTTGAAAATGACCTCTACCTTGGCATTAAGAAATATTAAAATAATTCTACCTTTCATTTTCTTAAAATGTCATCAAATTAGGTGCTTTGGGCTCAGTTGACCTGGAAATGAGTTTTCAAAAAAAAAAGTTGTGGAACAGCTTTGTATCTTGCCATGTGGTTTTTTATGTTATAGAACATTCCTACAGTATATACATGAGTGGAAAAGAGGAAAACAGTGGCTCCTCTTATTACATTAACAAACTTTCAGCCCAAGGTTTTATACAGAGAAAAGTGTCACAACTCCTTATCACTGTAAATCACTTTAGCGCAGTAGGGATTGTAAGGTCCAGTTGTGTTTTCAATAAGTACTTGAATTATTTTAACAAATTGTTTAACAAATGTTGAGGAAAGTGAGTCAGAATTTGTGAGCATGATAGAATATATCAAAGCTGATGATCCCAAAAGGTCTATTGTATTTGATTAGTAAATGTGAAAGTATATTTCAATAATCATATGTATTTATTTAAATAAATTCTGTTTTAGTACATTTGATCATTGAAATATACTTTTCAATACATACATATTGATAATATGTAACATGTATAATATGAATACATAAATATAATGAATATGTGTGTGTTGAATAATATGAATACATATGTATAAAATTGATACATTAAATATGATAATTATAACAATATAGTTTTATTATAATTATATCATATATAATATATATAAATATATTATCTGTGATATAATTATATATATTTGTAGGCAGTTATATATAATATATCTATTATACATAATTATATATAATATAATTATAGATGTATATTATTACATATAATATATGTCTGATAGACAATTATATATAATATAAATATTACAATATAATTATATCATATATAATATATTATAAATATTATAATTATATCATATATAATATCATGTTATAAATATGACACATATAACAATATGATTATAATTATTATATATCATATCTTACAATTATAATAATATATTTTATTATATATAAAAATATGTAATAGTAATATGTATTCACATACATATTCAATAAGCATACATATTTATGGTTATTTCTTAAATGTTTTATAATAAATGTGTTTAAAATATATAACTCACCATAAAAGAGGACAAAGTGCATGTGTAATAGAGATGTCAGCAGTGGACATTAAGAGAGGGAGTACCCACACCTTGCTGAACCTAGGGAAAGCTTCATGAAGACAGTAGCATCTGAACACCTTGAAAAAGCGGTACAGTGTTAGTGGAAAGAGGTCAAAGTGAGAACACACCAAAGATATTCCACACCAGGCGGAAAGGCAAAGGCATGCTGAAGGAGGAGCAAGCAGTTTTGCTAGGCCACAGCATAAGTCACATGAAGTTATGATGACAGAAGAACCAGAGAATGGCCAGGCACAGTGGCTCACTCGTGTAATCCCAGCACTTCAGGAGGATCATTCAAGTCCAGGAGTTCAAGACCAGCTGGGGCAACACAGCTAGACCCTGTCACTACAAAAATAAGCAAAATTAGCCAGGCACGGTTGTGGGTGCCTGTAGTCCCAGCTACTCAGGAGGCTGTGTCCTTAGAAGGACAGTCATATTGGACTTAGGGCCCACCCTAATCCAGGATGATCTCATGTTAACTTGACGTGTACAAAGACCCTATTTCCAAATAAGGTCACATTCACAGGTTTCACCAGACAGGAATGGGGGGCGCGGGGACACTATTCTGTGTGAAGCAGCCAAACACAGAAAGAATTAGAGAAGGAAAAGATGGCAATAGAGAGATCAGCAAAGAGTCACACAGCTAAAACAATGAGAGCTCAAACAACAGTAACAACACTGTGGGAAGTAAAGGGGCGAAAGGAGAGAGAATGTAAAAGGTAGAATCAACTGGGTTGGACAACTGATTTGAAATTGGAGAGCAGAGAAGTTAAAGATGACCCAAAGGGCAGGGACACAGTGGTTCATACCTGTAATCCCAGCACCTAGGGAGGCTAAGGCAGAAGGATCACTTGAGGCCAGGAATTGGAGATCAGCGTGGGCAACACAGTGAGACCCCACGTCTACAAATAAGTTTTTAAAAATAACCAGGCATGGTAGCATGTGCCTGTAGTCCCAGCTATTCAGGAGGATGAAGCGGGAAAAATGCTTGAGCCCCACAGTTTGAGGTTATAGTGAACTGTGATTGCCCCACTTCACTATAGTCTGGGCAACAGAGCAAGACCTTGTCTTAAGAAAAAAAAAAAAAAAAAATGACCCAGAGGTCTGGGACTGGACACCTAGTTGAATGATGGTACCATAACCTAGGTAAGGCAGTGGAAAGCTGCAGCTAGTTTGGTGAGAAGTCAATTTGATTTTGTGTCTTCTATTGTAATGCTGATGGATGGTGTCGTCATCTGCGCCTGTCCAGGCAGCTGTGCAGCCGAGGCTGGAGTGATGGACAGAAGTTAAAGCAGTTGCTGGGGAGTGAGAAGTCATCCAGCCAAAGGAAACAGAGAAATCCTCATCAGAGTGGATAAAATTCCAGACAGTGAGAGGACAGGAGAGGGGAGAAGGGAGAACTTTGACAAACACCTCAACTGAACATCAGAGAGGAATAGAGGAGATGAAATGGGAGAATTCAAGGCAGGGAGTGAGGTTGGTAGAGGAAGGAACAAATTTGTGGATAAATCATGTGATTTAATCCTGTATAAAATATAAATACACATTCTCAGACATTTCCTTTGAGTGTCACCTTTACATCCACACAACACACATCAAATTTTGGGATTCCTTCAGAACTAACATGGGACATATGGCTAGAATTTCTCATTAAAAAATCCCTCAGAAATATATTTGTACTGAATTCTCAACAACTTTAATGTTAAATGTGCACACTTTTTGGTGAAGAAAATGTTTTTGTCAACACATAGACAGATAACATAGTAACCTTCTGGAAGTAAAAGGATGCTTTAAAAAATTTTTTCTCTCTCTCTCCTGTCCCATCTCTACACCTGGAAGATGTGAACATTTTCCAAGTGTCTGGTGAAAATATACAGATTTTTGTCATGAGGATTGTACAGGTTGATTTTCTCTTTCTGCACCAGGGACAATTCAGTACTGCGTTTGTTTGTTTGTTTGTTTGTTTGTTTTGAGATTGAGTCTTGCTCTCTCACCCAGGCTGGAGTGCAGTGGCATGATCTTGGCTCACAGCCTCCCGAGTAGCTAGGATTACAGGTTTGCACTCCCACGTCCACCTAAGTTTTTTTGTATTTTTAGTAGAGATGGAGTTTCACCATATTGACTAAGCTGGTCTCGAACTCCTAGCCTCAAGTGATCCACCCACTCGACCTCCCAAAGTGCTGTAATTGCAGGCGTGAGCCACTGCGCAGGCCTGTTTTCAAATAAATTTCTTATTCCTGTGCTCAGGAAGGAGCGCAAATCACAAGTACACCTTCGTAAATAACCACAAAGTTGTTTGAAATGCCTGTTCTTCAGTGCTGTAAAGAAATAGCAATTGAACGTAAATTTAATTTCCTCAGCAAGGCCATTTTTATACTTCCTGCAGAAAGGGTACACTCGCCAGCAGTTTTGCCAAGAGAGTACACTGAACAAAAGAGACAGGGTCATTTATAACTTGATGCGTCCACTTTACTGCTGTGTCCAGTTTCTATTGGCTGGAGCGGGACCTCACATTCTGTATTTGTCCTGATTGGCCTGTAACTTAGAACTTTTTAAAAGATGCAAAGACAGAAGAGAACAAAGGAAGGAGGAAGTAACTTGTGGAATACTGAGAAAGGTACAAATAGCTTCAAATAAGGAAGAGGAACAGGCAATGACCTAATGCTTGCTTGAACCAGTATAAGCAAACCAGGGCAAATATTGAGGCTACATGGTAGGAGCTAAGAACAGAAAGTACATCGGTTTCTTTATTACGGCTAGCAGATATTTTAAAATGTTAACATAGGTCTTTGAATACATTTTGCTTTTAAGAGAAGTTTCTATTTATTCCTAATTAGACGGGGGGAAAGTTTTTGAAGAGGAACCTCTACTTTACTTTTTACAAAGTGAACATACCGGAGTAAGGATCTTGCAGTAGAGTATCACCAGCACCCTGCAAGCTCCCTGTACTCACTTCAATCACTGTCTCCCTCCCTCCAGCCCCTGTTCTGAGCATAGTTGAGTTTTCTCTGTTTTCGAACATTATATAAACATTACGACACAATTCATATTTGTTTGTGTCTAGCTTCTTTTACTCAAAAATGCTTATAAGATTGACCTATGTTGTTAAACTCTACCGTGGTCCATTCCTTTCCATTGCTGTGTTTTATCCCATTGTACGATTCTACCTTATGTGTAGACTACACATTTATTTGTTCTACCTCTAATGAACACTTGGATCATTTCATTTTGGAGCTGTTATGAATAGTCCTGCTATGACAATCCCTGGTCACACCTTTTGGGGCTCATATGGACTCATTTGTTTTGGGTATATGCCTAGACACAGAACTTACTTGTAAATGTTTCCTGATTTTAACTCTTGTTTGACAAAATAGCTCAAGTATGGAGATCACAGTATGTTTCCCGTTTGGTGGCAGAAAACGAAACTAATTTATAAACAGACAAAAGGACATTAGTCAGAATTTTCATGATGACAAGTTAAGCTGTAAAATAAAAATGTTGAAATATTGGAAACTACAACAAAGCAAAGTTTTTTGAAGAATGTCATAAGAAACGCCTTTTGAAAAAAGTGATAAGGAGCTAGGTTAGACTCCCTTAAAAGCAGCTCAGAAGAATTTGAGGCACAGAAAGAGTCTGTTTTATTTGAAGAAAGCGGAAGGGTTTGACATGTGTTCTGATTGTCCAATTTCAGCACGAAAGCTAAAAAACAAAACAAAACAAGAAGAAATGAGTCTAACCCCATATACTCCATGACTTTTTCAAAGTACTGCAAGTTGCCATTTTAAAAGCTTCATTATGATAAAATAAGTCATTTTGCTTTCTCGCAGGGGAGTTATATAATTCCTTTGATTAAGAGGAAGTAGAACAGTTATTCCACTCCAAAGTCCTGGCACTCGCTACTTTGCAGCCTGGAGAAATAGATTTCTCTGGGCTTGTGGGTAATAGACATTTTGCCTTCCTTCTTCTCACACCCTGTATATTTCTCTTTCAACCACCTTCCCTTCCACACCTCATTAAATGGAACACCTGTGTACATGAAGCTGAAACCACTGTATCCACTGTAGGGCTGAGCTGGCGTCTCCGTCTTATTTCCTCTGGAGAACACATTTGCAGAGAGGAAAGGAGAAACATGAGATAGTGTATGGTTTCTGAAGAGTACCCATCCTGTCAATGAGAAGTAAATAAGAAGGAGAACCCTAACTGCAGGTGCAAAGTCTGGATTCTGGTCGCAGGCACCATGCATGACCTTCAGCAAACAGGCCAAGTAAGGCCAAAGTCCCTGGGGCCTGTTCCTTCATCTCCAAAATGCAGTTAGTCTCAGATGAATGTTACACTCCTCCCAGAGTTAAAGAATTGCATCATTCTCTGTTTTTTTGCAAGAACATTAACTTCAGCTAAATTCCTTCAGTACCATTATTGAGTCTCTCCATTACACAATGGAGATGCTATTGAGATTATCTTGTAAATGAATACCAAACATTTTCCAGAAACCACCCTGCTATACACACTTCTTACCCAGCTTTGCTTCCCCACAAGAACTCTCTGTTTCGTTCAACAGAAAAAGGATTTTCTCTCGGTGACAGGGAGCAAGTGACTGTTCACAAAAATTAGAATGTTGTACACACACAGGCCCAGTGTAGCGGTGATTATCACTGATTCTGGAGCCAGAGGCTTGCATTCCTATTCAGGCTCTGCCATTTGACTGGCTGTGTGACTATGAGCCAGTGACTTAACCTCTCTGTTCCTGAGTTTCTCCATCTGTAAAAAGAGGATGGTAAAAATAATTAAGCGCCATATGGACTGTTGTGAAGATTAAATAAGTTCATATTTCTAAGGCACTTGGAACAGAGCCTAGCACAGAGCACAGATTAGATGAGATGATAGATAAATGGATAGATACATGGATACATACTCATGTACATACGGATGTGAACCCCAAATATCTGAGACAAGTCTCAAATTAGAAAATTTATTTTGCCAAAGTTAAGGATGCATGCCCATGACACAGCCTCGGGAGCTCCTGACGACATGGTGGTGGGAGTACAGCTTGGTGTTACACGTTTTAGGGAGACGTGAGACATAAATCAGTATATGTAAGATGCACATTAGTTCAGGCCAGAAAGCCAGGACAACTCAAAGTGAGGAGGAGGGCTTCCAGGTCATAGGTAGATAAGAGACAAATGGTTGCATCCTTTTGAGTTTCTGACCAGCCTTTCCAAAGGAAGAAATCAGATACGCATTTATCTCAGTGAGCAGAGGGGTGATTTTCAATAGAATGGGAGGCAGCTTTGGCCTAAGCTGTTCCCAGCATGACTTTTCCCTTTAGCTTAGTGATTTTGGGGTTCCAAGATAGATAGACAGACAGATAGATAGATAGGTGGGTGTGGGTGGGTGGGTGGACAGATGGATGGATGGATGATGGACAGACGGACAGATAGATCAGAAAGTGAGCAAGAAAAAGATCTTACTTAGAAATGCAAATTTTTAGATGTGAAAGACCTTTGATATAGTATGTATCAAAGGGTATATACCTCATATAGTATGGCACCTACCCTATTGTAAGCAAAAGGATATAATTAAATAACAATACAAGTAAATAGTCTAAGTACAACTCACATTCTAAAACATGGCTAACAATTCATGAGTCTAAGCATTTCAGCCATAGTATCAATAGCCCAATGCCTGCAGTACCTGACAAAAATCACTACAACCACAATGCTAATTCAATAGAAAGCAACAAGCTCGGTAAATATTGAATATGTTAACTTACTTAAATTATTCAAGTTCTTTGGCTGCTGTTCTATAATGATTTTCTTATTTGCCTGAGAATTAATGGTATCCACACTGGCCCTTTCAAAAATGCTCAAGAAATGGTGTCCTGAAGGTTGATATTATTATTGTTTTGTCCAAACACAGCTAGTGACCTTGAGAATATGTAGAAACCTAATCAGATTCTCAGTAGAGTAACAGAGGTTCCAATCGGACGTTTAGTGAGGTGCTGGGATCAGCTTGACTGATAAAAGTCATGGGTAACAAGTTTTAGCTCACCAAAGTCATCGGGGAACCTTCAGCCTTACTTGGAGTAGTTGATGCTCTCATATATCTTCGTACACAGTGGAAATTCTGAGGACCTTTATTGCCTGCCCTGCTGATCATTTATGAGATTAGTTTCTGAGCTTGGTAGATTTGAGCTTGAGTAGCTGACAAATGTTATCAACCTTTTTTTTTTTTTTTAGACAGAGTTTCGCTCTGTCGCCCAGGCTGGAGTGCAGTGGTGTGATCTTGGCTCACTGCAAGCTCTGCTTCCCGGGTTCACACCATTCTCCTGCCTCAGCCTCCTGAGTAGCTGGGACTACAGATGCCTGCCACCACGCCCAGCTATTGTTTTGTATTTTTAGTAGAGACGGGGTTTCACCATATTAGCCAGGATGGTCTCGATCTCCTGACCTTGTGATCCACCCGCCTCAGCCTCCCAAAAATGTTATCATTTTTTTTTTTTTTTTTTGAGACGGAGTCTCGCTCTGTCGCCCAGGCTGGAGTGCAGTGGCCGGATCTCAGCTCACTGCAAGCTCCGCCTCCCGGGTTCACGCCATTCTCCGGCCTCAGCCTCCCGAGTAGCTGGGACTACAGGCGCCCGCCACCTCGCCCGGCTAGTTTTTTGTATTTCTTAGTAGAGACGGGGTTTCACCGTGTTAGCCAGGATGGTCTCGATCTCCTGACCTCGTGATCCACCCGTCTCGGCCTCCCAAAGTGCTGGGATTACAGGCTTGAGCCACCGCGCCCGGCCAAATGTTATCATTTTTATGCAATCCACATCTGATCAGGTATCATGGTCCAGAGTCTTTCAAGATTCAATCTTTTGGGGGCTTGGTTATCTGTTTTCAAGGCAAAGGGGAAATTGGACTAAGGGGAATATTTGGATCAATCGCCCTTTGTTTGTGCTTAGCGTCGTTTTTATTTTCATCTCCTCTAACAGGTATGCGTGGCATATACAATACAGAGATACATAAGGGAACCATTAATAAAGATTCTTGTAAATTGCCTTTAAATGTGGACTTCAGTGGGTAGATGGTTCTAACATCTTTCTCTTGGTTATTAGCTTGTGTCCATTATTGGGATGTTTATGAGACAAAGCTGGATCCATTTGGATCAATGAAAGCTTGGTTTAAAAAAGGGAATTGGTCTGGGGAAATTTTGTGAAACAGCATTTTGGCTTATGAAAGGAGATAATCAATTGAAATAAACATGAGATGCCATTTTTTACCCATCACAGTGCCCAAGATTTGAAAGTTTTCTAGTACACACCCTACTGTGTGTGTGTGTGTGTGTGTGTGTGTAGGGAGTCAGACACTCTCTATACGGGGGGTATAAATTGGTATAAACTCCATGGGGAGCAAAACTGACGATGTCTAATTTTTTAAAAATACACATGACTTTTGAGTCAACAATTCTACTCCTAGAAGTCTACCTTAGAGATACATTGACAGAGGTACAAAGACATTTTCACACTGAATTAGTGACATATTCAGATATCCATCAATAGAGGACTGGTTCAATGAAGTATTCCAGACAGTGCATGGTGTCTCACTGCTGAATGGCACAGTGGCTCACACCTGTAATCCCAGCACTTTCAGAGGCTAAGGTTGGGGAATCACATGAGGTCAGGAGTTCAAGAGTCTCACTGCTGTGTGGCACGGTGGCTCACACCTGTAATCCCAGCACTTTCAGAGGCTAAGGTTGGGGGATCACATGAGGTCAGGAGTTCAAGACCAGCCTGGCCAGTATGGCAAACCCCCGTCTCTACTAAAAATACAAAAATTAGGTGGGCATGGTGGTGCACATCTGTAATCCCAGCTACTCAGGAGGCTGAGGCAGGAGAATTGCTTGAGCCTGGGAGGCAGAGGTTGCAGTGAGCCGAGAATGCACCACTGCACTCTAGCCTGGGCAACAGAGCAAGACTCCATCTCAAAAAATTAAGTTGCTCCCTCTCAAGCATGTGCTTGGAGAAGAGGTAAAAATCAGTGATTCCATCATGGTAGGAAGTGGGTAGCATCACCCAGAAAGTACAAATGCAAGCAATCCGGGTTGATTAAGAAGTGAAACAAGGATCACCATGCTCCGCTGCCCTTGACCTAGCTTTGTTCCTTTTTGGCAGCCCCAGAAAAGGAAGGCGGGGTGTTTATTTTTCTAGCTTTCCTTTCCGCCTTGCTGATGTTCTCTTCTGTGAGTTGGCATTGAGATGGTCAGAGAAGCAAAACACATGGAAAGGAAAGTAGAGGATTCTGTTTCCAGAGATTCGCTTACTAGTTTGTTTCTTGCATATCTTTAGTCTATTTCATAGGAACAGTGTGAGGATGTATTAAAAACTAGAGATAAAAATACAACTGGATCGAGGCTGGGATCCTCTTGTGCTCCGGTCCCAGAGCGCGTTCCTGATCTCCATTATAATAAAATCCTCGTGGGTATGCAGCCCAGGAGAAAAATACAGACAGCAGAAGGAGTTTTCCATCAAGCTAAATTTATCCCACTTTAAAACCCAAGATTTTTATCTCTCCTATTTTCAGTGTGTGTTAAAATGTCTTTTCTTTAATAAAATCATGGAGACAGCGGATATTTGACTTGTTTCATTTTTTTCTTGGTTTTTTTTTTCTTTGTTTTGTTTTTTTGTTTGTTTGAGATGGAGTCTTGCTTTGTTGCCCAGGCTGGAGTGTAATGGCGCAATCTTGGCTCACTGTAACCTCAGCCTCGTGGATTCACACAATCCTCCTGCCTCAGCCTCCCGCGTAACTGGGATTACAGGCGCATGCCACCATGCCCAGCTAATTTTTGTATTTTTAGTAGAGATGGGGTTTTGCCATGTTGGCCAGGCTGGTCTTGAACTCCTGAGCTCAAGTGATCCACTCGCCTCAGCCTCCCAAAGTGCTGAGATTGCAGGCGTGAGCCACCATGCCCAGCCTATCACATTTTCTTTATCCAATCAGTCATTGGTGGACACTTAGGTTGGTTCCATGACTTTAGCTATTGGGTACAATGCTCAATATTTGGGTAACGGTTACGCTAGAAGCCCACACCCCACCGATACGCATGTATTAATAATATCCATGTAACAAGCACATGTGCCCCTAAATCTAAAATAAAATTATCTTTTTCTTTTTTTTGAGACAGAGTCTCGCTCTGTTGGCCAGGCTGGAGTGCAGTGGCACCATCTCGGCTCACTGCAACCTCCACCTCCCAGGCTCAAGCGATGCTCCTGCCTCAGCCTCCTGAGTAGCTGGGATTACAAGCATGTGCCACCATGCCTGGCTAATTTTTTAGTAGAGACAGGGTTTCACCATGTTGGCCAGGCTGGTCTCGAACGTCTGACCTCAGGTAATCCGCCCACCATGGCCTCCCAAAGTGCTGGGATTACGGGCATGAGCCACCATGCCCAGCCAATATAATTATCTTAAAAGAATGCGGTGGAGCCTCGCAGATATTCAGGTTCATTCCAGACCTACCTGGTGACTACTGCAGCCACTTGAATTGCTCTTGGGTTTATCTGGGAATACCAGGCAAAGTTACCAAGACTGGGAAACAGACTGTACATGATTTCCAACCCCCACTGTCTCCTGCTCCAAGACACAAACACACTCAGCCCCATTTCCTTTTGCAGGATGTCCCCTGCCTTTTATCACTAGTGCAGTCCAGGGATGCTGGCTCCTAGCAACAGATGGGGGGAGGGGATGCCATGCTGGTGTCTGAGGGGTGATGGTGGACATGGCACAGAACACCACATCAACCAAAGGATGGGCGTCTCAGGGTGGTGTCTGCCAGCAGCTCCCTGTTGCTGGCGCCCCCTGGTGGCCTTCACTGGAAGTGGTGGCAACATAGTTCCCAGGCAGCAATAGTGAGGGAGGGGTGGCGGGTGTGGATTGTGACATTTGCAGTTCACTGTTTACAGACTCTCCCAAGTACAACTCTCATGCAAGTCAAGGTGTGATAATGCTTTCTTTTAGCTGGAACTTCACCAAGAACTATTCATGTTTCAGGAAAAGCGCTTCACTAATGGCAATACCCCAGTGGCATTTGAGTCTCCAACACAACAGGCCATTGGCAGTTAGCATTTGTAGCTCTGGCCTCACAGTAATTAAGAAATCGATCACTTCCTCATGATTTCTGGTTGTAGTTGCATTATCTGCAAACATTTACATATTGTAATATACGTTATTTGCTGGCAGATTACTTTCCTACTATCTTTTGTTTACATAACAGATAATTGTGCTAATATTTTTTCAACAATATGTGTAAGCAGGTTGCACTATCCATGGATTTTATTTGAGGATAGTAAGGGGTATTTTTAAATACTTGTTAGAGCAGGAGTGGCAGAATGCCTGAAGTCCCAGTTGCTCAAGAGGCTGAGGCCTGAGGATTGCTTGAGTCTGGGAGTTCAGGGTTAGCCTGGGCAACATAGCAAGACCCCATCTCAAAAAATTAAAAACTTAGAATATTTCTTAGAACCAAGGCTGCTGACTCTAAAGGCATTAAATGTCATTGATCATTCTAAGGCCTACGGGAAAGGCAATGGGGGAAGAAAAAAAAAATCTAAGTCAGAGTTGGGTGAAATGGATGGTGGTTCTCCCTCAAGATTGTTTTACAACCAGCAGATTTCCTGGATTTGGCAGTGATGTTAATGATCAAAATGCCTCACTCAAAGATGCCCAAAGTGCAGAACATGCAATGGTAGCAGTCTTCACACAGCTCCAGCTCCTGTTCCACAACTTCTTATTTCAGATCAGCTCTAAGAGCTTGCCTAGAGCTCATGTCTTCATTATTCTCTAAACAACTCCGGAAGGCATGGAAATCTTTAAATCCTGTGTGTCTGTTACAGATGGGAAAGAGCCATTAAAAAACACCTGTAAGGCTGGGCGTGCCTATAATACCAGCACTTTGGGAGGCTGAGGTGGGTGGATCACTTGAGGTCAGGAGTTCGAGACCAGCCTGACCAACATGGTGAAACACCATCTCTACTGAAAATACAACAATTAGCCAGGTGTGGTGGTTGGTGCCTGTAATCTCAGCTACTCAGGAGGCTGAGGCAGGAGAATCAGTTGAACCCAGGAGGAGGAGGTTGCAGTGAGCTGAGTTCATGCCATTGCACTCCAGCCTGGGCAACAAGAGTGAAACTCCATCTCAAAAAAAAAAAAAAAAGTCTATAAAGATTCAGGAGGACGCAGTAAGGATTAGTGTCTCCACAATGTGTATTTAAACCCTAGAAAACAAGTGCCTTAGAAAGACCACGTGGTGAAGCCCAGGCGATCATTCCTGGCACATTCCAATTGCGCACTTCTGGTGGTGACCTCGGAATCCCTGCAAGCCTCTTTGACTCCAAATGGTACAGTAAGTGGCAGATGGCAAGAAAAGATGAGTTATTATGTTTCGTCCCATCATAAGTTCAGGGTACTGCCGGGTGTGCCTGACATTCATTTCCCTGCTTGTAAGTTTTGAAAGTCTTGAAATTCATCCTTGTGACTGGTCAGGGGTTGTGGATGCACGAGGCAGGGACTGCCGTGGGGCTGGGGATGGATGAAGAGGAATAGAGGCTTTGTACTCATTGGAGAGGCTGTCAAAATGGAAAACGCATCCTGAGTGGGAAAGACAAGGTTGGTTGTGTAAGCCATCTACACGAACATGGAAGAATAAGGGCAGATGCTAAGAGTGTAGTCTTCTGAGAACCACTGCCTGATCCCTGGCCAGTGCCAGGCTGCCAGGGGCCCTATACAAGCAAACCTTTAAATTAACATGTCTGTTCTCCAAGAGATAGCAGAAGAGACAGGCCAGCCTTTAACTAGACCCAGACAGGCAGCTTGCTGTCTATACGGCCATCAAAAGGGCTTGTTTTACTTAAACAAGTAAACTATCTTTAAAAGCCTCTCTCTTTCTAGTTTGAAGGTAAGGCAGAGGCTTGACAGACAAGTACGTCAATAGGACATTAATATCAGTTGCTTTTACACATATCATTGAATTTTCTTTTCCATCTTTATGGAGATATTACTGACAAAAATTGTATGCATTTAAGGCATGTAATGCCTTAAATTGTATGCATTTAAGGATGTAATGTTCCTATGCAGGTATACACTGTAAAATAATCACCAGGATCAAGCTAATTCACGTATCTGTCACCTCATATAGTTACCATTTTCTTTTTTGCTTTCTTTTTCTAAAAAACATTTTATGATGGGAACACTTAAGATCTATCCTCTCAGCAAATTTCAAGTATACAGTACAGCATTGTTAACTCAGTCACCTTGCTGTGCATTGGGACGCCAGAACTTATTCCTCGTGAATAACTGAAAGTTTGTATCCCTTGACCAATATCTCCCCATTTCTCCCTCCCCCAGCTCCTGGAAACCACATTCTACCCTGTTCCCCTGTGAGTCTGACTATTTTAGCTTCTACATAGAAGTGAGATGATGCAGTGTGTTTCTTCCTGTGTCTGACACTTTTCACTTAGCATAATATCCTCCAGGTTTGGGAAGAAGACCATATAGAGTGTGTCACTGATTAATTGTTCTCAACCAGCCGGTGGTTCATGTCAGATAGTTCGTAGGTGGCCACCAAGCTGTGATCAATGGTTAAAGTGGATCTTTTTCCAACGGAGATTTACACCATCAAGGGATGTCTATAAATGGTAGCAGGATCCTGTGCTGTCAGCATTGAGACCTTGGTTGTCAACTCTTCAAATCCAATGATCCCTGAGCTCATCCCTGAGATCCATCACTGCCCTGATGTCCCTGACACTTAGTGCTGCAAATCGCAACCTCGGGAGGTGTACCATGTCCCTCCTTCATTCTCACTCATTGCCCTTCCTATAGAATGGGAGTATGAATATTGATACAAGCATGCAATGCCTAATAACCACACCATGGAAAATGGGGTTATCCATCCCCTCAAGCAATGTATCCTTTCAAAATCAAGTTTTCTTAGTCCCTTTCCTTATGAATTAAATTTGGACAAAATGTTTGTAATATCTGGATTTTCATAAGAGATATACTACTTGTTTATTTCATCGACCCTCTTCCTGGGGTGGACGAGGGATCAGAGCATGGAGAAGAGTTAATGTTTCTCAGTTAGGGCAACAACCTCTTCTCCCCCTTTGTCAGTGACTCGCCCTCATCCCCAAGTCCCAGAGAGAGTCTCCTGATAAGGAATTATACTCTACATTCGTATTTCCCAAGAAAAAACAAGATTACATCAGTCACATCAGGCCTCCTCTTTTCTAGACTGTCAGGTCTAGAAGAAGAAACTATATCTTATTCACCTCTGTAGGCACCAGCACCTATGCCAGTATATGCCCCAGTTAGTAAATAAATATTTGTCCAAAGGATGCATTAATGAATGAACAAATGATTGTTCACATTTGATATAAGCATCAATAAAATGTCCCCATAATTATCAAAAATATGTATCAGGTAGCTAGAATATAGTTACTAAGAAAACATCCACAATCGATCTGCCCAAGCCAGCCTTCACCATGTTCTCATAAACCGATAAGCACTGACGCCCGTGAACTTGCTTGTATGAATGAATCTTCAAGTTTCTCTGTCTTAACACTGGTGTGGTTCTACTTCCTCCCTGGTACCCAATTACTCCAAGTGGCTCATATCATTCACTAAAATCTGAATTCATGATCAATGTCTCCTCGGGGTGACATCCACATACACTAATTTCCTGTGCATTTTTCAGGCTAACTCCCTTCTGGTCAGTTTCTCTCCTTTGGAAACTATTAAAGTGAGTTTTGTTGGAAGAACAGGATGTTCTGAATACGTTCTTCCTAGAGCCCCAGTGCGAGAGTAAGAACCACACACTCTGCCCAAATCATGTACAGTATCTTATCCCTGAAGTTTGCTATTTACACCTAAGAGAAGCCAATGCACTGACTGTTTGTTTTTTGTTTTGTTTTTGTTTTTGTTTGAGACAGAATTTAGCTGTTGTTGTCCAGGCTGGAGTGCAATCGCGCGATCTCGGCTCACTGCAATCTCCGTCTCCGGGGTTCAAGCGATTCTCCTGTCTCAGCCTCCCAAGTTGCTGGGATTACAGGCACATGCCACCATGCCCGGCTAATTTTCGTGTTTTTAGTAGAGACGGGATTTCATCATATTGGTCAGGCTGTCCGCCCACCTCGGCCTCCCAAAGTGCTGGGATTACAGGCGTGAGCCACCATGCCTGGCCACATTGACAGTTTTTAAAGTCCCCCCAAAAATTGTCTTAGAAAATAGTCATGTAAAGTCACAGTTGAGACTGGGAGACTCCACTGCCTCTTGGCAACTGCTTTAAATGAGAAACAATAGCTCTTCTCCATGGTCTGATCCCTTGTCCATCCCAGGAAGAGGGTTGATGAAACAAACAAGTAGTATATCTCTTATGAAATTCCAGCTATTAAAAACATTTTGTCCAAATTTAATTCATAAGGAAAGGGGCCAAGAGGACTTGATTTTCAAAGGATAAATGCTTGAGGGGATGGACACCCCCATTTTCCATGGTGTGACTATGCGCATTATATGCCTGGATCAAAATATCTCATGTAACCCATAAATATATACACCTACTATGTACCCTCAAAAATTAAAAGTAATTTTTTTTAAAAAAAGAAAGAAAACTTGGTGTTGAACACTCCTCTGAGATGGCTGGGAAACTAGAACAATGTTGCACATATGCAGATACGTACCCTCCTTCAGGGTCTCCTGATCATAGAGCCCCTCATGAGCATCAGGCTCTCTTGCTTGGTGAGAGAAGGCACTTGGCTTTTTGAGGACCTTTAGGGCAGCTATGGTTTTAACAAAAGATGGCAACTCTGTGGCAAGAAGTCCTCTTGTGTTGAGACTGTGGCTGATGTGATGCAGCTGGTTATTGAATCAATTTCAAACGTAGCAAACCCATGAGCCCCTAGGAAGGTCTGTAGCTCAGTTAGCCCATCAGGGAAACAGATTTTCTGCGCATTCTTAGCTGTTGAAGACATTCATCACAGCACTGTCCGCCCCTTCCTGGTGCCGTTCCTAACAAGAGACACCTGCTGTGGGACCCACTCTCATTCTTCCGTTAGAGGCCTGAAAACAAAATAGAAACCGTAACTCGAAGAACATGTATGTACAATTTCAGACCAACTGCAAGCTAAACTCGTCTGGCAGACTCCAAATCTGCTTTTAAAATAATATCATGCTTTTTGTCCGTTTCTTTATCTTTGCCCTTAATTTTATGGTAGCTTTGTTTCAGTGTGAAATGTTGAATTAAGTCTGTGTGTATCTCCTTTGGGAAATGAAAATTCACAGAGAGATACTAAAATGGAGAGTTTTCACTGTTCATACCTAAGAGAGCTCTGGCTTGCAGGGAGGGGAGTTTTACTGTAAAGCAGAAACGTTCTATTTATATTTCCGTCTCGATCTCATGAGGGCCACCTTCTTTGACATCAACATCGACTGTTAAGTGGTCACGCTCTGTTTGCAGTCAGGAGACTAGAGTTTAATAGAAAGCGTTTAGGGTACTAAGAGGACAGAACTGGGCACTGTCTTGCTAGACCAAGGCTGTTTTTGTGACTACAGTCACAGCAAGGAAGGCCATTAGCGTCTTGACAACGAAGTGTCCCTGAGAGATTTTTCTCAGGCCTGAAAAACTGTCCAAAGCAGTATCTTTCTTAGGATACATGATTTCAGCCTTAAAAAGGGAAGAGAGTCCGACGCAGGCTACCCCATGGGTGAACCTTGAGGATGTTACACTGAGTGAAATAAGCCAGTCACCAAAGGACGAACACTATACGATCTCACTTATACGAGGTTCCTAGAGTGATCAGATTGATAGACACAGAAAGAAGAATGGTGATGGCCAGGCAGCTGTGGGAGGGGAGAAATGGGGTTATTTTTTAATGGCTACAGTGTTTCTGTTTTGCAAAATGAAAAGAGTTCTGGAGATGGACGCGGGTGTGATAGTGACTATCCTTAAGGCCTCCAAATTTTTCTTAGGGAATAATCATGTAAAGTCATTGTTGAGACTAGCAGACTGCCATAAATAAGAAACACTAGCTGTTATCCGCGGTCTGATCCCTTGTCCATCCCAGGAAGAGCATTGATGAAATAAACAAGTCTATCTTGTTTATTCCAGTACAATGTGAACCAAGTACAAGGTGAGTGTACTTAACACTACGGAACTATACACTTAAAAATAGTTAACATGGCAAATTTGTGTGAAGTATATTTTACCACAATTTCCAAACATTTTTAAGTTAAAAAAAAAAAAAAAGAAAGAAAAAACTCTGAAAGCGGAAAAGGAGAAACCGCATTTGCAAGATTTCGTGGATATTCTGTGACTGGCAGAAGCTTGAGGAGTTGACAGGAGATATTAAATTTTTTCCTTGGTGTTTAGCTACTCTTGCAGCAGAGGGGGTGCGGAGGATGGAGAAGGAAGAGAGTGTGAGGGATCTAATAATATTCTGAGGAAAAATTTAGTACCCGCACAACTTTCGTTTCCTTGTTTTTCACAAGACTATGTGCTTTTCAGTCATGGTGTACAAAACAAGGTCTGATACGTTCTCTACAAAGAACTATTGATAGTGTGTCTGTGTGAATTGCCCTAGCATTGGTCACAGCCAACTTCTGTAGGACCCACTGCCCCCGTTCGACAATACACTCCAGTGTGTTTAGCCATTTATGAAAGGTCAGAAATCAACTGAGAAATGGGCTAGAGTCAAAAACATGTGGCCCTATAAATATCAGAGTCAGACGGTCTATTCCATTTTCCCCACTCTTGCTTTCACCCCATCTCACTTCTCTCTTTCACTCACTGGTGAGGTTCTCTGCACTTGGCCAGCACCTCGGACTGTGAAGTTACACAGAGAAGGCAGTGGCTGCAGTCTTCATCTGGGCACCTCACTTTATGCCCAGTCTGGTCCCATAGCACCATTATTAGAGTCTGGTGTTTGTGTTTTTCAAAATATCCTTTTACAGTTTCTGGCTACAGCGCTCTAGCAGTCCAGCCTGCGATGTTCTGCTTTCTTTTAAGGGTTTCTACTTCCCATTAGTGGCAACCCTGCCTTGTGATCAAATTTGACGCCGACGGTGTTTCCTGAGCTGGGGAGTTTGCAGGTCTGATCTGTCAGCGGGGACTGAGAGCAAATCGGGACATTCATCATGACTTTGGCTGCCAAGCTGGAAGACTTTGAGCTGACACTGGAGCACCTGCTCATGGACGTGTTTGTAAGTAAAGGCTTTTCCTATTCCAGGCACAAGAGAGTCTCCCCTGCCACTCTGAAAATCCTTGGGACCCTGTCCCCATTACACAATCGCATTCTAATCTGCAACTGTGCAATTCCCAAGTCCTCATGATTTATTCTTACTCACATGCGGTCGGGGGAGAAAACCATAAAGTTCCTCAATGCCTGAGTGGCACAGAATAGTCCGTGCAGATCAAATAGCAGAGATGTGGGTTTAGAATCAAGTCACTTGCAGAAATCTGAATGAATAGGCTGAAGAAATAGAAAACATTTGCCAGAAGAGATCAAAGCAGCTTCAATGGCTATTCCCTGAAAGAACCAGATTTGTTTGTTTATGAAGTGACCATTCCAGAAAAACAAGGGAGGAGGGTGCTCAATATACTACTTTTTTTGTAGAGAATGCTGCATGTAGGATAGAGGCATGAACTTCACTGTCCCCAGAATTCTAGTCTGGATCCCTGCTACTTGGAGAGGCATTCAGTTACCAAGAGTTCCTCGGGAAGTGATTTTATGGCCTGAGGCTGTTTGAGAGAGTTGCTGCTGAAGAAAAGAGCAGCTGACAAGGACACTTCTATTCCTGTGATGGTCTTAGCGATGCAGTCTTCCAAAACTCCAGGGCACGCATTGCAACCTTCACATCGTTTCTATCTTAAACCAACCACACTCTTTCTTCCAGTACTTTTCTCGGGGTTTTCTGTTGGCCATGGGTCTGTTCGTCCTGTGTTATTCATAGGGGTTTAGGGAACTGCAGACTGTGAAATGCACAGGTGGTATGGCAGCTGAAAGGTCTTCTCGATCCAAGAACAACACTGGGCTGCCCACGGGAAGGCGGCTGTGAGCTGTGTTACCTTTCCAGGACCCGCCAGTCTGCGTCTCGCATCTGGAGAAGGCTATGGAAGGTTGGCGCTTTCTTTATAGTACATCAGTGAGTCCTTTTCAGGAACCTTTCAGGGAATGGTGTGTTTTGGCAGGCGTGAGAGTCTGAGGCTTTTTTTTTTTTCTTTATTAATTTAAAATTTGTCTTCAAATTGAGGCAACATTGTGCTGGCAGAATTCCCAGAGGGACTCGCCCTTCCCAGGGCTGGGTGTGGGGCTCTGGGCGACTCGCATTCATTCCGCCCTTAGTGTTGGAAGTTACGCCTGGAGGAAGAATGTGTCCAGCAGGGAGAGCATCCTTCTGGGTTTCCAGGGATGGGAGATTCATGACCAGGGTCATGACTTTATGAGAACTATGAACAGAAACTGAGCTGCAGACAGGGAGGTTTCTTGGACCACTGACTTACTCTACCTGGCCGCCCTGCCCGGGACAGTGGCTGGTGGCTGTGGAGTCACTCTTGGGGGTGATCTGTGGCATGCCAAAGGGTTGGTGTGAGTTTGGTCGTATTGGAGGAAACTAATTAACCAGGGAACTGTTTTATTTAAATACCACAAAGTTATTAATACATTCTTCTTCTCTCCTTAACTTCCCCTACCCGCAGGCTCCTCTCCTAATACTTCTACCACCTTTGTCTCGTTTCAAAGCTCCAAGATGCACTCCCCCTTGAGAGAGAATGGAGTCAGACACTCCATCCTTTTCTCTAAATACAACCCATCTTTTCATAGTCCCAGTTTGCGTCCTTGACTTCTCACTTGAACTCACCTTCTCATCCTCTCGCAGCCAGTACTTCTCCAGTTCTTCCACCCATTATCATCTCTAGCCCAACCTCCCCACACTTAATTTTTACCCCTTATTTACATGGCATTTGCCTGCCCTCTGTAGCAACATTTTTGTGCCCCTGCTTCTCCCTTAAGAAGAGAATCCTTTAAATCACATTTAGCATTATGCAATGTTTATATTAAATCATATGATTCCAACAAATTCAGGCAGCTAGACAAAGGTTTGGGCCAGATCACACAAGGTTTTGGAGGTCAAGTTCTCTTTTAAGCCTATCTCCTATAATTTCCCATTGTGAGTGTCCCACTCCACACTGATCCACATCAGTCTCTGCGAGGCAGCGAGCCACTTCTCATTACTATGTCTTTGTGCTTGTAATTCTGCTTCCTCTTGACCTGTCTGAAGTTCATACATCCTTCAAGCCTCAGTGAAATTCTCTCTCCTCTGCGAAGCTTAGACATGTGGATTTCCATCGCACTTTCTCTCTGTACCACTCATTATTCATTGACCTTGTTTGGTTAATTATCTCATTCTGTGTCTCTATCTTGCCTCCTCCTCAAGGTGATCCTGAGATCCAAAAGGCAAGAATGTCTTTGTAACCTCCGTGGCACCTAGAATATTGTATACAGGGACCTCAACGATACATATCAATCGCTTGATTTTTAACTAGTGTATTTTTACTGTCATTGTAAAATTTAACTTTTGGTGGGGGCAATAAAATGCAAAAAACAGAAATCTCATGATTGCATGCATTTCTTACCAGGTTGTAATCTGGTGTCTGACACAGTCATTTCAGATGCCATCCTGTGATATACTGAAGAAATCATTGGATGCAAAAAGAATAGGGACTCTCTTTTTTGTTTGTAATATGTTATTGTAAGATATCGGTGAGGTGCACAAAAGCCCATAAAACATGTATATATAGTCTAAAGGATTATTTACAACATGAACACCCAGTGTAACCACCATCCAGATTAAAAATGAAATACTGTGAGTGAGGACTCCAGGAGTCTCTGGGTATCACCTCTAGATTAAAATTATCTCCCTCCCCCAGGGGGAAACACAACCTTTCCCCAGTTTGCTTGCTCGCATTTATTTATTTATTTATTATTTATTTGAGACAGGGTCTCCCTCTATCCCTCAGGCTGAAGTGCGGTGACATGATCATGGCTCACTGCAGACTTGACCTCCTGGACTCAAACTATCCTCACACCTCAGCCTCCCAAGTAGGTGGGACTATAGGTGTAAGCCACCTTGCCTGGGTGTTTTGTTTTTGTTTTTGTTTTTGTTTAATTTTTGTAGAGATGAGGTCTTGTTATGTTGCCCAGGCTTGTCTTGAATGTCTGGGTTCACGCAATCATTTTGCTTCAGCCTCCCAAACTGCTAGGATTATTCCAGGTGTAAACTACCATATCTGGGCCCCCCTGTTTTTTATAAAGATTTTTCTTTATTTTGTGTATAGCTTCCCCACTCAAAGAAAATTGAGGAGGAGCTTTGAAGTCTCATGGGCTCAAGTCTCAGTCCCAGCTTGGTTCCACTTCCTAGATGTGAGATTGTTGGCAAGTGTTTCCTCTTTGTGAGCTTCAGTTTCCTTATCAATAAAGTGCAGCTAATGCTACCCAGCTTACAGGATCATGGTGAAGATTCAGAAGAGGTGACATAGAGCAAATGCCCAGGGGTGTGTCTGATGCCAATGAGGCACATGGTAGGTCAGTTCTCTTCATCCCTTGCCTTGCCCCTAAAAAGGGCATCTGTTTTAGGTCGCTTGCTGTAATCCATCATTTCCCTTTCCTCCACCTCTAAAGCTGTCTCTCACTATTACTCCCTAACCTTCCCCCCTTGAATGATTGGGAATTCAGGTTCTTTCTAAGCACAGCCTTCACTCCCTGCCTGAACTACAGCAACCTGTGGCTGTTTCTCCTGCTACCAAAATTGCAGGAGCCCTGTGCTCCCGCTGGCTTCCCTAGCATGGCCTCTAAGCAAAAAAAAAAAAAAAAAAAGCAAAAAACAAACAAACAAAAACACCTCTGGGCTGCCTTATTCCAGAGTCACCTTCCAGAGGAGCCAGGGAGATTGCCTGATGCCCCACGGGGTTTGAGAAGCTAAAAACCTAAATAAGAACAAAAGAGGACTTGACATCTATAGGCCAGTGTGTCCTCTCCCAGCCTTGCTGGGGACTGTAGCCTTTCTCGTGTGAGTTAGATGATCTAGAAAGAATATTTGCATCAGACGCCCATTAGCCTTGGGTTTCCTCTGTAGCTGATGGCATGCTCATTAGGATGTCATCCCACTATCTCAAGAACAGCTGTTTCCATATTGACACTTCTTTTCTGGGATTACAAAGGGCCACTGGGGGGCTTTGGGGGAATGCAAGGCTTCTGCAAGATGAGATAAAAGGGACATATCAGACTGGTGTTTCATAATTAGTTGTCATCACTCTGGGGCGTCTCTAGCTGCTGCTATGCTGCTGGGTTCATGAGAGGAAGCAGCACACATGTTTACGTGCACAAGCTCGCACTTGCAAATGCACATGCAGGATCCCGCAAACACGCCAGGAGCACGAGACGGGAGATCAGTCCAAGAGCACGAATGGCTCTTCAGGACTAGCTCCAAAAGTGTTGGCAGTGCTCTCAGTGACGCCTTTGTCCTGTTTCATTTTGTCTGTCTGCATCTTGTTTCAGAAGATTTAAAATGCTTCTCTCGGAGGCATACCTTGGAGGCTTTGCATTCAGCAGTCATTCCAACAGCAAATCCGTAGATGAGGAGACCCACAACATACCCCAAAGGAAAAAGAGAAACAGAGGAAATCAAGCAGATTTTCCTGAAACATTTCTCATTGGATTAAATAACCCAGTATCAGACTCAAATCTGTCCTTTCAGAAAGAGGCCTGTGGTTCTAGCTCACCCTCCACAGCCCTACTTCTGCTACTGACATTGCATGAGCACGTTCTCAAAGGTATCAGCCCCATCACTGTCCATCCTTAGTTGGCTCAAATCCCCTGTAACATTGATCCTTCTGTTTATAATTTAATTTTTATTTTTATCAAAATAATATGTGTACATGGCAATATTCATAACCTTTGAAAGCTGAAGAGTACTAGAAGGCTTAGAAAGAAAAACCCCAGGCTCCAGTCCTTTCCTCTCGACTTCTGAGTCTGTTTCCCTACAAACACACATATCTCTTCCCCCTCTGTCTTCTGAATATATTGACATCACAATTTAAATCAAAATTCAGTTTTATTATGAATATTAAAATCTTGTTTACATCTGAGAAATATTACACATTATGATGGCATGTCTTGGATTTTACAACTTTATGTTTTTCCTGGAGTTGATAATTGCCTTATTTCAGTGTTTGTTTTATGTTCTATGTATTTATCAATCATTTTTATCTAAGATTTTCAATAGAGCTGTGTAACTCCTCTCAATTTGGTAAATTCATCAGATACTTAACCCATTTTTTTTTTCTTTTTATTTTTTGAGACATTCTTTCTGAAGCCCTCCTTCCTCCTGCATCAATTGGATTAGCTCTTCTCTTGGTCTCCTGCATGACTGTCTTCTTGAGGATCCTCTTTTCTATTATTCTGGAAACTCCCTTGGTACCTCTCCTGTGATCAGTTCTTTTCTTGGAATTCATATTCTCTTCTAACATTCTTCTGCTGGAGACATCTTCCAGTAAAGGTGCATGAGAAGTAAATTTGTGTGTTACTGAACGTCTGCCCTCACACTTAACTGATAACTTATTTAGTGATTGGTAGTCTGCTGTTGAAATCCAAAGCTGCATTTACAGACTTGACGCCTCTGCTAAGTTCCAGGTGAAAATGTTCAGGCATTAGAAGCCCTGTCTTCCCCAAGCTACTCATTATCATCTCCCCAAACCTTCCCTTCCTCCTGTGCATTTATTTTGACTAATAGGACCATCCTTCCTCTAGTCTATCAGAATAGAAATTGTAAAAGAACAATGTCCTAGTTCTGCACTTAATCATTTCTCATTTGGACAATTGCAATAATCTTGTAACTGCTCTCTCAGCCTCCAATAAACCCTGGTTCTTTGTTCTGCCGTTCATCTTTTATCAATCAAGTCCCCAAAACTCAGATTGGACGGTGTTACTTCCTTCCTAAAAGTAACTTTAAATGGCTCCCCCTTGCTCATGGAATGAGGTCTAAAATACATTATTCTACAGTATGCAAATCAGAATATTGCCTTAATGTCATTTTTTTTCTTTTTTCTTTTTCTTTTTTTTTTTTTTTTTTTGAGACAAAGTCTCGAACTGTCACCCAGGCTGGAGTGCAGTGGCACGATCTCAGCTTACTGCAAGCTCCGCCTCCTGGGTTCATGCCATTCTCCTGTCTCAGCCTCCTGAGTAGCTGGGACTACAGGCACCTGCCACTACAACCGTTTTTGTTTGTTTGTTTGTTTGTTTGTATTTTTAGTAGAGACAGGGTTTCACCATGTTAGCCAGGATGGTCTATGATCTCCTGACCTCATGATCCGCCCGCCTCGGCCTCCCAAAGTGCTGGGATTACAGGCGTGAGCCACTGCTCCCAGCTGCCTTAATGTCGTTTCCTACTACCCTTGTTCTCATAGGCAGAACTGTGCTATCTCATGTAATTTTCATGTCAACAGTCTATTAACTGCATTTGTGCCATAGAGGTTTAAAATTCATAGAATAGAGTACCCCCAGCAAGCAAGAACAGTTAGAATCCCCTAGTCATCTTCATCTACCTACAAGGATTTGTGCACTGGAGGTGTTTTACCCATTCTGGTCAAAGCTTGCATTTCGGTGTTTTGATTTACAGGATGTTGGGTATACTCTAGAACACATTCAAGATAAACCATATTCCTATGACATGAGGCTTCAAAGCAACAGTATATCACAAAAGCAGATTCAACATGCTTTCTTTTCTTCCTTCCTCACTTTGGGAAAATATACATGTGACTCATCCCAGATGTCCATGAGCAAATGGACAGTTGACCCTGGGAGTGATATGACCCTGGGCACAGGAGCGAAAGCAATCTGATGGCCCTAAAGAAAGCCATTGTCCTTTGCAGCACCAGAGGGATTACTTGAACCAAGATGAACTATTCCCCTGTTGAAGAAAATTGCTTGTTAAATTTCTCCTCCTGGAAAAAGGAAGCACGGAAATTAGAAACAGATGTAAAAGTTGATCATTCGCCACCCAGTGCTTATTAAGACACCTGAAATTTGAGAGCTAAGCCTAGTAAAAATCGAGTCAACAGCTATTGGCTCTGTTTGGAGGTATGCCATATATATTTAGCGAATCCTGGGCAGTCAATACCATAGATAAGGACATTATTTATATTGCCATTCCAGGTGCAATTACACAGTTTACCCTGTGAAATTGCGCTTCATAAACATGGCAAATCAATGCTAGTTATCAAAATCCGTCCACAACTGACAGCACATGAAAAAGGGTTTTGCAAAATGATCTTGAAAGCCAATCTACACAGCCAGCTTCATAGAGGTCAGCTTATTACCCGCTTAATCACATAGCCATCTTGCAAGAGCGTTGATTCCTCGGACCCTGGGCATGACATCACTCCTAATAGCACACACAATAAGCCATTACTACCATGTAGAATAGCCCTTAGCCAGGCTATAGCCACTGATGACCTGATTTGGTCTCATGCTGGGAAGAGCAAGTGGAGTTCTCATGGGGACAAATCATATCAAGACCAGATGTGAAGGACCTTCACGTGGAGGCATAAAATCCATCTGCAGCTTGTGAGCAAGATCTCTGTCTGCGGATAAAGAGCTGAACAACCTGCAAGCATGCTGATGGGCCTCGTCCTTGATGTCCATAAAGCAAGGCCTTCTAACACAGATGCTGACTCATCTTCCGCATGGGTCATTCACATTTGACATTCTCTATGGCTAGATCCTTGCCAGAAAGATCGAGTGAGATCCTGGGATGGCTGATTCTCACGTCAGGTTTCCAGGCTGCAGATGGTGCATTTTTCTCCCTGCCCTGCAAGAGGATAAGGTCTAGCTTCCTTTGTGATGTGTGATTTTCAGTTGATGGGGATAGGGGTTCTTAACCTGGGTGAATTAATTCTGTACTCATAGTTACTCAAATGAAATCTACTAAACAGGAAGCTCTCAAATGTTCAGGAAGAAGTCTCTTTACCACTCAAAATATGTGGCTAAGCCGGATGGCCTTTAAGGAATTCAGGCAGATGAAACATGGACCTTATAGCAGAACAGACAGGAAGAGGCAGAAGGCTAGATGGTGAAGTACAGGAGGCTGTTGTGGCAAATGAGACAACAGGAAAACCATGTGCAGAATTGAGACTGGAAGAAAAGGGAAGGTGCACACGTCTTGTTTACAAAGAACTTTCACAAACATTGTTTCATCCTGTTGGGTGGGTGTTCGGTAGACTTGACATTTTCTATGATTGGTGCTTGCTATGATAAAGATTGAGTGATTGATGCTTGCTATGATAAAGATTGAGTGATTGATGCTTGCTATGATAAAGATTGAGTGAGATTCTGGGATGTGCGATTAGCACGTGAAGTTCCCATGCAACATAGGCTGCATTTTCCTCTCTGCCCTGGAAGAGGGCCAGGTCTGCTTCCCCTTGTGATGACATTTTCACATGCAGACTCAGGGCTAAGGCCAGCAGTCTTTCACTTCACCACAGACACCTCATCACAGAGAGGAGCTGAGTTTGAGGAACAAAAGAAAACTCTTCCAATAAGCAAAAGTTCCCTTGCATACCCGGTTCTTGGCTCAGCACTTGATCCGTTGTAGTAACACAGAAGAGGGAGGCAGTCAATAGACTCTGGAGCCTCTCATTGCGACCCTGAGTGAGTTACTTCAATCTCTGTGCCTCAGTCCTTTTGTCTTCATCCAGGGAAAATAAGAGTACCTATTTGATAAAGTGTAATGAGAACTAAATAAATTAAATATTTTAAAACTTTAGAATAGTGCCTGTAATAGAATATGCCATATAAGGGAGTTGCCTTATTTTATTAAACACTCAATAAAATAGTGGTTGAATGAATGAAGTAACATAAGCAATAAATGAAAATAGTACAATCCATTTAGACAAGGACGAAGCCAGTATGATAGAGCTTAGTACAGTATACAAGAAGAGCATGGACAGTGTCATGGCAGAAGCAAGGAATTGACCATTTATTCTAGAACACCACACCCTCTCCCAGCAAGGATAAGCAGGAATCAAACTGCACAATTCAGTCTAAACATCTTTTATCTCATTTGCCTGGCTGCTCATGGAGGATAAGTATTAAATGAAGTATTAAATGAAGCCTAGACTGCAGTCCAGCAAGGCAAGGGAAAGAAGGGAGAGGCAGGGAAGGGAAGGGGAAGGAGGGGAGGGGAAGGGAAAAAAGAAGGAAGGAGAAAAGGGAAGAGAAGAAAGAGAGGAAGCAAGGAGAGAAGAGGAAGGGAAGAAAGGATGAAAGGGAGGGAGGAAGGGAAGGAAGAAAGGAAGGAAACAAGGAAGGAATGGAAGGAAGAAAGGAAGGAAGGAAAGGTAAGGAAGGAAGGGAGGGAAGGAAGGAGAAAGGGAAGAAAAGATGAAAGGAAGGGTGGGAGGGAGAGAGAGAAGGAGGGACAGAAGAAAGGAAAGAAGAAAAGGAAGGAAGGAGAAAGGGAAGAGAAGAAAGGATGAAAGGAAGGGGGGGAGGGAGGGAGAGAGGGAGAGAAGGAAGGACAGAAGAAAAGGAAGGAAGGTAGTGAGGGAGGAAGGAAGGAAGGAAGGGAAGGATGAAGGAGGTAGAGAAGAGAAAAGGAAGAAAGAATGAAAGGAAGGGAGGCAGGGAAGGAAGGAAGAAGAAAGGAAGAAGGAAGGAAAGGAAGGAAGAAAGGAAGGGAGGGCAGGAAGGAAGGAAGGAAGGGAGGGAGGAAGGGAGGGAGGGAGGGAGGGAAAAATGTATCTGCCCACCCTAGCTAGGTACAGTTCTACCCAGAGTCTTCCAAATGGCACAGGAGGAGGAAAAGTCTGTCCAAAGACAGATACTGCAAACAGTGCATTGTGTTAGAGCAAACCGTAGGTGAAACCAAGAAAAAGCTACACTTTCCCACACTGGTGAGCTGGAGATAATCTCACAGGCCCTGGGCCTGTGAGGTCTGGTGACAGGAGTGTTGCTTGATGTCTTGGTCCTGTTCTTACGGATATTGGGTTTCATGTTTGGCCTAAATTCCAGCCAGTTTTCAAACAAAAAATTATGGATGTAGGCAGCCTTTCTGTTTGTCTAACCTCAGTCTCAGCTTCCTCTAATGAGACATGACATGAATTACCTAGGCTATAGCTGGGTCGGGAGGTAATGGGATGGGGGTGGAATGTTGAAGAAACACAGAGTTTCCCTTCCAAACTTCCCCCTCCTGCTCTAGGAATTTTCCAAGTCTTTTAAGAATGTACTTTTTGAAGATTTAGCTATGTTTCATTTTTGTATTGATACATAATGCACATACATATTTATGGGGGACATGTGATATTTTGTTACATGCATAGAATGTGTAATGATCGAGGCAGGGTATTAGGAAGAATATGTTTTCTTCCTGCATGTGTGTTGGTTCAATTTCATCCTACTGCTCCTCTTCCCTGCTTCACATGACAATAATTACAACACCAGCTTCCATCAAAGTGATGGTTTCTCCCATCCCCCAGCTGGGGGCAGGTATGGGCGATGGCTGCAGTGGGAGCCCTGAGTGTGTGGCTCCACCTCCAAATCCCTCCCCTGCATCCCCACCCACCTACCTGATATTCACTGCCCTTTCTTG
Organism: Theropithecus gelada; assembly: GCF_003255815.1. NCBI lineage: Eukaryota > Metazoa > Chordata > Mammalia > Primates > Cercopithecidae > Theropithecus > Theropithecus gelada. Next base: position 35,663,455 of record NC_037677.1, read on the forward strand.
ACCCCTCCAGAGCTGAAGTGGACCAAAGGCCAGGGCCCAGCAGAGAGCTTTATGTGCCTGAGCTGTCATGGGCTGGCCTTGGGTTTTGGGTTTTTTTGTTTGTTTGTTTTTGTTTTTGCTTTGTTTTGAGACAGAGTTTCACTCTTGTTGCCCAGGCTCCATGGAGTACAGTGGCACAATCTCGGCTCACCGCAACCTCCGTCTCCCATGCTCAAGCGATTCTCCTGCCTCAGCCTCCCAAGGAGCTGGGATTACAGGGAAGCGCCACCACTCCTGGCTAATTTTGTATTTTTAGTAGAGACGAGATTTCTCCATGTTGGTCAGGTTGGTCTTGAACTGCTGACCTCAGGGGATCCGTCTGCCTCGGCCTCCCAAAGTGCTGGGATTATAGGCTTGAGCCACCATGCCTGACTGGGCTGGCCTTGGCTTTCTCTGGGACTGATGGGTGTTTAAACCCACCTCTTGTTCTTGCAGGGTGCCTTGTGGGTTTTTTGCTGGGAATCTCTGGGGATTTATCCCTGCAATTCCCTGGTCCAAGTGATGCCTCTCTTCTAATGAGCCATTTCAGGTGCCTCTCTTTCCCTGAGCCCCACACTCCTCTTTTGTCTCCCTCTCCCTCCTCCTACAGCCTGTAGGTGAGGTCATTGAGGGGTTTCCAACCTGCTTCTCAGACACCCCTTGTGCATGTCCTGCTTAGAGGCCTAACTTCTTGATTGGCATGTGGGAGAAGGTGGGAATAGTTGCCACCTATTGCCTGGAGACCTCAAACGACACTGAGAAAGAGCCTGCTTTTAACAGCCTGCAAGATGTTACAAGGAAGTATGGCTCAAGATGGAAGCTAGGACAGATATTTACACGGTCAGCTTTGGATTGTTTCCGTTTCCTTCATGTAAGTGGTATTTCACCTTTTACAAGGGAAAGAATGATAAGGAACAAAATCAGAGTGGCCCCTCAGGTCACCTTCCCATCTCTTCCTCCAGCTCACCATCCTTTGCCCCTTCTGCTGGGGCTCATGGTGGCTTCAGCCTGCCTTCTGCCCTGGGAGTGTCATGACAGCACCTATTACACAGTGTGACCTCAGTCACCTCCCCAGCTGGAACCTCTCTGTCCTGTGACCTGTCCTTTCAGTATTCTGCCAAATGAACAAAATAAAGCAATGCAAATGAGTTTACTTAGTGCCAGCAAGTGGCAGTTCTGAGGTCAGACACACATGTGAGTGAACTTCCAGGGGACAGACAGGTCAGCCTCACTAGCAGTGATTTCAGGCACTGGGCAAACGGTTGGACAAATAGTTGAGGCCGGCTCATCAGGATTACCCTGGGCTGCGATGATCAGGCCGCATGTCCGTGCCAGGGCCCAGGATTCCATCAGGAGATCATTTAACCTTCACATGGCTTTTCAGCATGCATCCACACGGGCACTGACTTCATCTGTGAGGCCCCTCCTGTGACTGCGCATACACGTTGGCCCAGCAGACTCTTCCCTGTCCTGCTGCTGCCTCTATTATCACCAGCATTGCAAAATGCTCTCTCTGTGATGGAACATTCCCCCGCATTCCCCCCATCCCTTTCACACCCTGCTATTCATGACCAAGAACACCCATTTGCTTTGATACATCTTGCTGTGGCATGTCAAGATCAGTGACTTTCCTGAAACCTGGCTCAACGGATTTCTATGCATTTTCCTTCCAGGATTTTAATGCAAACATTTTCACCAAGACTGGAAGGAAATGTTCAAAATAAACAAACAAAAGGCTTTGCCAGCTTTAAGTGCGCTGCTCCCTGAGGCATCAAAAGCAGCAGCTTCAGAGAGTCTAGAACCGGAGTGTCTTCTACATCTCCCTCTCCTGCACACAGTTTGTTGACTGCCCCCCTATCCCTGAGGCATCTTTCCCCCCATGACTCCCACCCCACATCCAGCAGCCATTAGGCCCTTCCTGGATGCTGAGAGTACCGTGTCATCTGCCATCCTGAAAACAACCTGCTCTTTCTATGTAATATTTTTTTGTAGGTTTTCCTCTTGCTGTTCTTTTTCTTTTTTTTTTTTTTTTTTTGAGACAGAGTCTCGTGCTGTCTGCCTACCAGGCTGGAGTGCAGTGGTGAGATCTCAGCTCACTGCAACCTCCACCTCCTGGGTTCAAGCCATTCTCCTGCCTCAGCCTCCCAAGTAGCTGGGATGACAGGCACCCACCACCATGCCCAGCTAATGTTTGTGTTCTTAGTAGAGACGGGGTTTCACCATGTTGGCCAGGCTGGTCTTAAACTCCTGACCTCAGGTGATCCACCCACCTCTGCCTCCCAAAGTGCTGGGATTACCGGCGTCAGCCACCATGTACCACCTCCTCTTGCTGTTCTTTTCAGTTCACCCTTAATTTACCGTTTCCCAGTCCTTTGGTCCAATGTCTCAGTCCCTCAGGGCTGGCCTGGAGCCGCATATACTCAGATTTATGGCTCACCCTTTCCCTGCCCTGCCTACATGGCTATTTCCAGAGTTCCCTTTCAACTAGCTGGAAGATGCTGCCAGGAGACTGGAAGTCGGATGGAAAGGAAGGGCCAGGAATTTCTCCTCACCTCCCCTTGACCATGAATGAAGGCTCCAGCAGTGGCTGAATCTCCCACTGGATGGGTCTCCAAGTTTCCAGCCTCTAGTAGGTGACCCTGGCCCTCCCAGCTCTAATAACTCGGCTCCTTCCTTGACCACTTAGGCCAGCCTCCCCACCTCCCCTTTGTGCTTCTTAGCCCCTCCATCCCCTGTGCCTTACTCCTGGTGACATCAAAGCAGCAGCTCCAGAAACTCTAAAATTGCTCAATCTAACAGTTTCCTGTATTGACATTCTCTTCTTTTCAAAGACAGAGTTTTCCATTTTCCTGTTGGATTCAACGGATGTATGTTCCTTTGGGATTTCCAAACTGCTGTAATCTGATAAAGTCCCGTGGGACAGCAAGCTGGACCCTGAAATCACACCAGTTGACTTTGGTTTTCATCCTAGCTCTGACATTTCTAGCTGTGCTGCCATGGCCAACTTGTTAAACCCCTCTGAGCACCAGTGTCTTCACCTCTAAAACAGGGATAATGAAACTCATTTCTTCCCTGGAAGTAACCTTTGATAACCTCACAGCATGTGGCCTGGCAATGGGTGGGTGCTCAGTGAACATTCGCTCCTCTCGCTTCTCCTAAAGTGGTTGTAACTGTGAGAGTACGAATGCATATCCCTTCCGGTGAAACACATTTGTATTCTAACAATGGAAAGAAATACTTGGCCAGGCATGGTGGCTCACGCCTGTAATCCTAGCAGTTTGGGGAGGCCGAAGTGAGAAGATTTCTTGAGCCCACGAGTTGAAGACCAGCCTGAGCAATATAGTGAGACCCTGTCTCTATTTTTTTTTTTTTTTTTTTTGTAAAGACCTTAACTCAATCATTAATTTTGAATGTGTAAGTCTCCAACACCCATGGCAAGACAAGCAGAAAGATAATTTTGGGCAAGCCAACCTTTGAGAGCCTTTAAATCACTCCAAGGAGGCGGTCACCTACTCCGCGGGGACTGGGGAGGGCTCCATTATCTGGGAGGAGACTCTTGTGCTAATATGAAAAGTGATCCTTCTCCCCGCCTCCCAAGGGAAGGATGTGGAATGTGTGAGACTCAGATGTGTGGGAGTCTGGCCCAGGGTTATTTTTGTTTCCATTAACATTCTCTTCTATATGTATTTTAACCTTAATCAAATGCATGTGTTTTTGTTTTATTTGCACTTAGTTCATCAAAATGTCCCTTATGGTCTGAACTGTGCCATAAGCCTAAGCCCCCCAGTGAAACACTCATTAATACCCCTGGGAAACAGGAAGTTGCATTTAGTCAAATGTAAATAAATTCAGCTCCCCGGGGCTTTGCCCCGGCCTGGGTCACAGAAGAGGCAGTGGCTTCTCAGTCCATCTCATCATTGTCCCCTCCACCAACTCCAAAACTGAGCTGGAAGAATGACATGCCTTGACTCTGAACAGATAAAGTGTTCTGAAAATGTGCCTATCCTTTGTTCAAAACCGTTACAACGTCAAGTGCAGTTTTACAAAGAAATGAGTTTCCCTTGCTTTGGCTCAATCATCGGGTATCGTTCCAGATTTTTTCCCACCCCCCGCCAGTACTCTGAAACCAGGCAGTGCAGGCAAGAAGCAAGAAAGAGGGAAGAAAGAGATGTAAACCTAAACCACCTCGCCAAAGACGCCGTGCGAGCCGTGGTGAAGAGGTTTCCATCTCCCCCTGTCTCTCTCACCCTCTCACTGACTCTCCCACTGCACACATGGAACCAATTATGAACAAAGCCCAATTGTTGTATATTTGGAACTTCCCACATCAACTCGATGCTTTCTTTAACTGACTTGCGATGTGTGTCTGCGTTGGAGGGCTGAATCCAGGTTTCCAGTCTGCACGCTGCCGCCGCCGCTATGGCACCCCTCTCCTGTTTCTTCTGATTCATTTTCTCATAGTGTAAAACTCTGCTTCTTCCCTTCGCACCCCACCCCCATTTCCTATTAAGTTTGTTTGAATAAACAGAACCTTCTTTTCCGTCATTTTCAATAAACGTAGCACTAGTCTGCAGACAGGGTCTCAAAGCTGGTGCCCAGAGTGTATGAGGCTAACACCAAAAACCAGGGGATGACTACAAAGGAAATGGCCATTCCTTTCGTAAAACTCAGAACAGACAGAAGCAGTGTATGTAGAAATGCTTTAAAAAGAAAAAGAAAAAAAATCCGAACATACCCCATATCCTGGAAGCCCCTTACTTGATTTTCTTTGTAGTAATTTTTTCTGCTATGGAAATAAGCCGATTTAGGGAGGAGTAGAGATGGGGCAGGTAGAGGAAAATATTACGGAAAAATTAACGTTTGAAACCATTTATGCCATCCGTCAAAGAAGGCTGTCTGATCTGAAATTACACAATGTGATCAGAAAATAATTGACAGACTTAATGGATGAGTCTGCTTCGACACAACCTTGTAAAATGAAACATAGTTTCTTCGCGTTTACTGGCATGCATAAAAATAAATGTTCTGTAACACAAACATTTAAATGACAAGGTGCCAAACGCAAGTCTGCTCGATTTGATTCGATTCATCTGAATCATGTGATTGAAGCAGTTTCTTCTTCTTTCCCTCATACTTTCTCTCCGTGGACTGTATTCACATATACAGTGAGTAAAACCCGTGTGTTTATTTTTATGTGTTAGAAAGCAGGAAGGGAAAACAGATATACATGTCTGATGCTCGGTTTTATAGATAGAATTTATGACTGCAAAGAGGTCCCTGATGTGTTCTGTCTCTGGTCGTCAAATATCGTTCCTCCGTTCAGAAGAGAGTGAAATCAGAATGTAGGATTCTGCATTAATCTCCATTCCAGATGGTGATATTCCAAATAGTCTTTTTAAGGTGAGCATGTGACCTACTGTACAGCCGAGGGGCTTGGGAGTCACGTGATGGAATGAATAATACGTCTGATAGAGCTTTGATTAGACAACTGACCTGGTTACCATCTGCAGCCACAAGAAGCAAAGTTGACATTTCTGGATCAGTCTCCCCAGGAGCGTTACTTGCCCACGAGCGGGACACCGCAGTCTCGCTGAACCAGCTGTGCAGAGGGACAGATGGAAGAAAGCTAGAGATGTTGCTTCGTGAGCGCTGAAGTTGCAGAACTTGGGCTGGTTTTCTTTCTTCCCATCCCCCCTCCTCCTGACAAACCACATCTTGACTCAGATGGTCGAAAGAAAAACTCTTTCAGTTATTTGATATTTGGGAACCCTCCAGGAGACCATAACTTATTTTTGAGGGAGGCTCCTTCTCTCCCTTTGCTGGGAACACACACACACACACACACAGAGAGAGAGACACAGCTGTACACCATGGTGGTTCAGGCTGCAGTGGCTCCGAATAGATCCCAAAGACTTTTACTGAAAATTCCTTATGGATCTCTGAGAAGGCGCAGCGTTGAAAGGGTAAGCTACGTGGCGGGCTGTTTGCTTCTCAATTGCTCCAAAGGCAGGGAGATGTTTTCCTCATTGTATACCGGGTTACTTCTGTCACTCACGTTCCCAAACAGTTGGAGTTCCTGGGACTGTAGAATACTATCTGATCTGTAATTTTAGTTTTTTAACAGATAACGATGAGAAACCTGAAACAGTAATTTTTGTAACTTGTGGATCTCGGATGGGGGAGGGGTGCTCTTAGAGATGAAATACGAGGGATAAGATTGGGTCGGGAACTTCTCCCGGAATGGGTTTGAAAGATTTGAGTGCTTGCTGAGAAATGCATGGGGGTTGCGAAACTGATTTCTTCTGTGTTTATTGAAACATACTGATTAGTGCAGCAGGGCTGTGAATTCCTTCTGCTGGGTGACAGTGTCTAAAAGGGAGGTGATGGTGATGTGAAGGAGCTTCAAAGCCTTGGTGGTTTAAATTATGCAGGCAGTTGATTAAAAGCTTTTTTTTTGTCCCCAAATACATTGCTATCATTTGGGGTTTATTTGTTTTTAATACTATGGATTTTGGCTTAAAATTACTCTGTTAATTTCCTGAAAGCATGTTTACTTTGGAAGTCCCTAGCAGAGAAGATCCTATAAAATAATAATAAGGATTTGTCCTTCTCTGGAGTAACAGATGCAGTTTGAGGCTGACTGTAGTTAATGCAAAGCTGGTTGTCGTTGGGGTGACAGGCTCAACATGCAGGAAGAATCCCTACACCCACAAAGCGTACAGCAGTTCTGTTGGTCTCAGAAATCCCAAAAGCCCGTGTTTGAATCGTGGCAAGCCCTTCCATGAGTTTTCGTCACTTACATAGACGTCTTCAGTTAAGGTGTAGTCCAAGACCTGATAAAGCGAACAGCCTCACATGACGCTCTCTCGCCAGATCAGCAATCTGCAGCATCTTATAAAGATCAGAATTGAATTCAAGTGACTTTTTCTGGTTGGTATACTTACTACTCAGTGATGTTTAATTTAAAAAAAAAAACAACTAAAGGTTTAAAAATATGAGGGGCTAACGAAATACTTAGGCAAGGTTGATTTCCTGAGTTTTGATGAGTTACATTTTTCTGCCATTTGAAAAATGAAAAAACTTTGCTTTCTATTCTGGTTGTGTGTAGGTCATGATTTTGAGACTTATTTCTTGTTCTGAATGTCAAGATCATCAACTAATATGTACTAAATACTTACTGTGTATTTCATGTTATACCAATAGCTTAGAGCTTAGGCCATCAGTGATAGCAAAATTTACGCATGGATCAGGCTGCTATTGAGTGTGATGTTAGGTGTTAGTGAAAACTCTTTGGTCTGTATGGTAACTACATTTTTATCATGTGTTCTATTATTAAGATATTGATTCACAAATACTAACATGGAAATGTGAATTGTGTGCCTTAGGGCTGTGCGAATGGCAATATTGAGCAAATACTTATCCTTTATAGACGCGCGCGCACACACACACACACACACACACAAATCCAGTCACCCAGAAACCTCCATTTATACCATTATGATCTCCAGATAAAGTGCTTAATAAATCATGTATGTTTGCATAAATTCAAATATATACAGTTACCACTTCTGTTAGTCATTGTTTACCAATTTTAGAAAAATTGACAATATAGGGATATAGTATCTTACACAAAACATATCTGTTATTGGATATGTTTGCACACACTTGCCTTCAAAGCACACAGGGCTATTTTCTGCCCTTGAGCACACCCCATTGTTACACCGGCCTTAATGTGAGTATGGTCTGAGCTCTCTGGGGCCCTCCCGCGCAGCACAGCCTTGGAGCACTGGGTCTTCCCCGTGAAGGTAAGGTAGCACCTCACCCTCCACAGCAATGGGAAGTGGAACTAATTGAAATGTACGATTTCCTGTCAATTCCACTGGACATCTTACACCGTGGGTCAGTGGAATTGACAATTCTATGACAGTTTTCAGAATGGAGTCCCGTGTTCATAGAAGAGGAGGAGAGGTAAGGGCAAACACTGAGAGCCGGCACGTTTCCATTGGGAGTGTAAAGCAACAGCAGTTTGTTCAGTTCCGTCAGCGGTTTCCATTGTCTCACAGTATCTAATGACGTGGAAGACCTTACATTTCTATAAGGCTTTCAGTCCATTCCCCTGCTTTACCATCGTGAGTTACTAACAAGGCACAGAGCCCAGGGGTTACTACCCTTGTCCTGTATAAATAGGGAAACCAAGGTATGGAGAGGTTTAATCTTCTCTATAGGAATATACAGTCAATGACAGAGCGGGACCTCAATCCAGGGACCTGGCATTGCATGTCCTTACCCATGGGATCATGTTTCATCTTTGCTCTCTGGAGGAGCAATGGCATGGCAGCCTAGCCCCGAGAAAAGGGTTATAACCACCTCGTCACCTGTGTTCACATTAAAGGTAATATAGAAGACATGCCATTCAGAGGTGGTGAAAACCAAATAGAAGAACATGATTTACAGGACACTAACAGTCCTGTCCCCTTAGGTGCCCAGGGTTCAACAATTGCTTCTGTATCCAACTGCCTAGAGGTTGAGTTGAAAGAAGGAATTGCAACTTTTTAACCCTGCAACTTAGACATCCACCAAATCCTGAGAGACCAGACTTAGTTCTGGTTCATGCTTCTTCAGACTGCCATGAGCCCATCACTGTGCTAGGGAGGGTGGAAACATGAAAGAAATATGAAATGGGCTTGGTGTGATGGCTAACACCTGTAATCCCAGCACTTTGGGAGGATGAAGTGGTTGGATCATGAGGTCAGGAGATGGAGACCATCTTGGCCAACATGGTGAGACCCTGTCTCTACTAAAATACAAAAAATTAGCCGGGCGTGGTGATGTGTGCCTGTAATCCCAGCTACTCAGGAGGCTGTGGCAGGGGAATTGCTTGAACCCAGAAGGTGGAGGTTGCCGTGAGCCGAGATGGAGCCACTGCACTCCAGCCTAGTGACAAAGCAAGACTCTGTCTCAAAAAAAAAAAAAAAAAGAAAAGAAAGAAAGAAATATAAAATGCCATGTTTGGTTTGGGAGGAGAGATTAGGCCTGTAAAGTTTATATAAATAAAACAATTAGAAGTCAGTGTAATACAGGCTAGAATTAAGCTGCAAAATAAGTAACAGAGACAATTTAGGTGCTACAGAAAGCAGCACGGTGGGATGACAAGGGTGAGGCTTGTCTATTTGCTATTTACGAGTTTTACTATTTACTGTTTGACTATTGACTATTTGCTGTTTGACTATTGACTATTTATGAGTCATATGGCGTTGACAGAGTGACTCGAACTTTCTCAGCTTTGGTTTATCCATCCACAATACCCACCCCTTTTCAGTGCTTGTAAAGGATCACCAAAAATGTATGCAAGGACCTAACACAGTACGTGGCAATCACATAAAATGCAGTCCATAATGATAGGCATCGTTTTTAAGATTGCCTGTCTTTGTGTATAAGAACACTTGGCTTGTATCTTTTTTTTTTTTCCCTTGAGACAGAGTCTCGCCGTGTTGCCCAGGCTGGAGTGCAGTGGCACGATCTTGGCTCACTGCAACCTCCACCTCCTGGGTTCAAGCGATTCTCCTCCCTCAGACTCCAGAGCAACTGGTATTACAGGCATGTGCTACCACACCTGGATGATTTTGTATTTTTAGTAGAGACAGGGTTTCACGGTGTTGACCAGGCTGCTCTCAAACTCCTGACCTCAAGTGATCCACCTGCCTAAGCCTCCCAAAGTGCTGGGATTACAGGTGTGAGCCACCGCACCCAGTCTTGTATTTTTAATAACAGATGACAATTTTTTATATTTAGATACACTTCCCTGTCTCCTGGAGCCGTCCTTTAGGGCTATTCACTTGCTAAAGCCAAGAAAAGCAGTATATTGTGTCATGGTGATAACTTTTCTGGAACTCCCAATTTTATGTAAGACACGTGGAAAACAAAGTCTTTCAAACTGACTACACGTGAATCCCAAGTAACTCGACTTACTCAAGCCCAGATCCTTCTGTATGGTTTCTTCCCTCAAAGCCAGATGTTTTTTATTCCAGAAGTAAAGTAAAAATGAACTTCATGGAAAATTCTAATAAATGTAAGAACAAAACATATAAGTGAATTAAGGAAAGAGAAAATGTGGAAATTTTTTTCTGGGAGTTTGCCTTGGGGCAGCGGGAAAGTTTTTATTAAACTAGTATAACTTTGCAATACGAGGAAATGGTTTTATGTTGGAGATTACCTTTATAGATGCAAAGCCTAAGAATGAGTGAGTGAGCCTTTTATGTAGCCCATCCCACGTTGTTTTAGTTTGTGGTTTTAAGTGGAGGTGAAATCTGCTAGGCTGCTGTCTATATTCTCTGCTCTAGTTTGGGCTCCAGGAAGCTGAGAAATGTGTATGTCTTCACACCCTGAGATGCCCACCTATGAGGGCTTGGACCCAGTCAAGCAAATACTTACCGAGTTGCTGTATCTCTGTTTTCACCCACTGATTTCCCAGCCGTAAGATCATCTGTTGAAGTGGGAGCATAATTTCCCGCATTTATTGGATTGCTCCTCTGCCCCGTTGACTTATCCTCTCTAATATCCACGCCCACAGACCCCCCAGGTGGACTGGACATCACTGTTCTCTTGAACATCTCAACACCTCAAATCCAGCATGTCCATGTTGAACTTCATCATCTCTCCTAATAATCCTGCTTCTCCTCTAACACCCCCAGCTTCCTAAAACCCAAACTAGATCCTGGCGTCTTCCCGCCTCCTCTCTTTCCATTGTCTCCTTCTCACAGCCACAAGGCACTGTCCATTCCAGCTCTGAGACGTGTCTCCCCCGTCCTGCTCCTTTGTTCCCTGGTGCAGCCCGCCACCATCACTCGCCTGCATATTGCCTTCTCACCATGTCAGGTCTTGCTCCCCTCAATTCATGCTCTGTGCTGCAGCCACTGTGCTCTTTCTAAAACCGAGGGGTGATTGTGCCACTTGTCTACTGAAACCCTTAAGTGGCTCTCTGCCTCAGGATAAGGACAAATCACAAGGCCTTTCCTAATCACAGCCCTCCAGCTTCACCTCTTCCCACGCCTTACTCTGGGAGTGTTATATTCCAACTAGGACGTGTTTGCAGTTCCTCTAAACTACTGAGATTGCTCTTGCCCTAGGGCCTTTGTGTGTGTTTTCATATTCCTGGCACTTTCTGCCTCCTCCCTCCACCCCCTTTACTTCTTTCAGCCTAAAGGCAATTCCACAGGAAGCTCTTCCAGGCACCCCATCCCCTCCCCAAGTCTGAGTAAGTGCTCTCCCTGCAGGCTCTCATAGCACTCTAGAATTCCCTTACCATAGCACAAATCACACTGCATTGAAACCTCTGGTTTGCATCAGTCATAATCCTCCATACGATGCAGGCATCTTGAGGACAGGGAATACCCCTGGGTTCCTGGTTCGTAACAGGAGTGCAATAAAGATCCACTAGATAACAGAATGAATGAAATCTAAAAGTTCATATAAACTCTCAGTGAGCAAATTTGAGAAGAGGATCAGAATTAAGACCTACACTGGAACAGCCTCCATCCCCATGCCAACCTACCACAAGTCCCATTATCTTTGGTGGAAAATGTGTTCGCTCTTACGTGTCAGTACAAGCGGAGAAAGCAAAATGCTCTTTTCTTGTTTATTCGGAACTCTAAGACCATGCCGTACATCTTTAAGTAGAACAAAGTTAATGCACGAACAGCCAATCAGACTCAAATCATAGGTCTCTTCACAAAGTAGTACAAATTCGATGGTTTTATTGGGGGGAAAATGAGACAAGAAAGCATTCTCTTTTACCACAATTATTCCAATATTTTAGGTGAAAGGGTTTTTGTGTGTCTAGGAAAGACTGAAATGGTGGGATATTTCTGGAGCGATATTTTTAACACAGCATAAATTAAACCTTTTTGTACCCACATCATTCATTATATGATGTGTTATTCCAGGTTGACGTCTTGCCAGTCTATTATTTTGCAAACCATTACATTATCACAGCTGCTAAGCTGCATAACTTAAGAATTCGGAATACAACAGAGTCTCTATAGCTGAGTGTGTGGTGCTTACATTCTGAATGTATTCATGCAGGGAAGTGTGAGACGTTACCAAAAACACATACAGCAGACGGCTTTCAGTGGATATTTATTACCATTGAGCACAGGCAGCCAAGAACTGTTCAGACAGATCAGTGTATTCACACATATTATTAGCCAGCCCCCTCATCCTGTATGGGGTTTTGTTCCTTCTATAAATATACGCCTCTCTGGAGAAAAAGAACACGGACTATTGGGGACTCCAATTCTCTGGTTCACAGAATGCATTGAAGGCCATTTTCCCTGCATTGGTTAGTCCCGTGCAATTTTAAGTGACCCAAACTTGGTGAACCAATATTTGTTTTATTTCATATAGCAGCTTATGTCATGTTAAGCCACTGACTTCTCATCTTGGGCAGAATGACATTGCTTATTGGCTCAGTGTGGGGAAGGAAAGGCTGTCTCTATGGGTACCGCTCCAGAGTTTTCATTCCTCAAGCTGGTGTGGAAAGCAGGATTACAAATCGCTATGCAAATGGTCAGGACTCCCAGGCATTTCAGCATCCTATGCAAAAGGACAGCTCTCAGGCTGGGCCTGAAACTCGGCTATGGTTCTCCTCTTTGAATAGCTTGTCCCCTCCTCATGCCTCGCCATTATGCCATGGATCATGTTAAAGCAGTGCTTTTCAACTTTATTGTTGCCTTGGAAACACGCAAGGAGCTTTTAAAAACCTATCTGTACCCCAGACCATGTACATCACAATCTCTGGGGATAAAATCCAGGCATCAGTATTTAAATCCGCAGGTAATTCCAACATGTAGCCAATACCGAGAACAACTGACCCAAGGAAATAATATTACCTAGATCAATGATTTGGGCAAGATGCTAGCAGAAGGAAATCAGCTAGTTTTTGTGTTTTCTGGTGGCGTCACATAAAAGAGAAATAAATGGGTTGGTTGCGTTGGGTTTTTGGGTCGTGTCATTCTCAATAGGGGGAAAAAACTATTTAGGCTCCTTGAAAGTGGGGTCCATATTCCTGGGACATCCTATGCAGTGCCCAGCACATTGAGGAGAGTCTCTGGATAGTTACCTGAGGCCTTCTGAAGTCATAGAGTCTAGAATTGTGCATGACTTCCTTCCAGGCTATTTAAGATCAAAAACACCCAATCTAGCTTCTCCCGTATGTTTCTTTTCTTGACTGGTGCATGGACAAAATCCCTTTTGTGTGTCTTTCAGTCTGCCATATTGTACACAAAGTCAATCGTGTTCTCAGGAGAAGCAGAAGATAGCTTTCTTCTCCCTCTCTCTTTTATTTTTATTTTTATTTTTTTTTAGGTGCAGTCTTGCTCTGTCACCCAGGCTGGAGTGCAGTGGCATGATTTTAGCTTACTGCAACCTCCCCCTCCTGGGTTCAGGTGGTTCTCCTGCCTCAGCCTCTTGAGTGGCTGAGATGAAAGGCACCCATCACCATGCCTGGCTAATTTTTGTATTTTTAGTAGAGAGAGGGTTTCACCACGTTGGCCAGGCTGGTCTTGAACTCCTGACCTCAAGTGATCTACCCGCTTCCGCCTCCCAAACTGCTGGAATTACAGGTGTGGCCACCACGCCCACCCAGGGGGAGATCGCTTTCTTTACATGCTTTGAAACAGATCTCTTAGAAACTGCTCTAACATAATGAATATTATCCACCTGTGTAATATAAGACTTTCTTTGAACACACAGTTGAAAACAATCCACTTTTATTTGTATTTACTCATCAATGAGCCTCAGAGGATAATATTATCTATCGTACATCCATAAAACAATATAGAAGAAACTGCCATGGATCTTTATTCTAATCTGGGAGTGGATGAACCACATCTATGGATTTTAACTTCTTTTTTGTCTTCTCTTACTGGTCACTCAATAACTAATACTTCAAAGGACCTGGTCAGTTTTTGTACTAGGTCTCAGAGCCTAACACAATGCCTGGGATAAAGATAGCATAAACAAATGTTCATTGAGTGAATGCTGACTACCTGAACAAAAAGAATCCCTTTGTGGTTATACATTCAAGCCTTTAACAAAACAGAATTGTCCTTCAAGGGCCAGGGTTGTAGTGTGCCTGTGCTTGCAGGCAGATGAACATCTGTGTCATCATCAGTCCTAACAGTGACTTATTTCAAGATGCTAGCTCTTCTTGGTGAACTGGATCATGAAAAACTTCCTAAAATCCTACTACACAATTAACACCTTTGGGTTCATGGGCAACCCCTTTTCTTCCCAATCAGAACCCTTGTGGGGATATTTTGAGATAGGACAGAAATATGCTTCTGATCATTTTCCTACATTGCTTGCTGACTTTTCTCAAAAATGCCAAAGGCTTCCAAGCCTGGCTGGCTTTCCTCATTAACGTTCCCATAGAGTGATTGGAGGGATTGGAGGGATCATTTAGATACAATTTCTCCAATCACTCTATTGGAACATTAATGAGGAAAACCATTAAGGGTTAGAAGTATATTGATCATTGCTAGAAAATGCAGTCCTAGTCCAACCACACAGAATCAGTCCCAGAATACAGATATCCCTGGGAATGGAATACCTAGGACGTAACGTTTTATTTATCAATTTCACAGTTTTTTATTTAACATCGACTACATGCCAGACAGTGTTCTAGGCCCAAGAGACATAGCTAAGTCTGCGCTTTCGTGAACTGGTAATATGTCAAGTGGTGATAAGTTCTCTAAAGAGAAATAAAGCAGAGTAAGGAGCAGGGGGAGACGGAGCGTGCAGCATGGTTATATAATGTGGCTCTCAAGGAAGGACAGGGAGGGAGCTGGGAGTAAGCCACGCAGCCATGTGGGGAAAGAACATCCCACGCAGAGGGCACAGCAAGTACAACAGGCCAGAGGCAGGAGTGGACTTGATGTACTTGAGAGATGGCAAGCGGGTAGCTGGAGCAGAGTGAAGGGGTGAGATGGGGGTGGTCAGAAGTGATGATAAAGACTCAGAGACGAGTTAGGAGCCCAGCTGGCACAGGCTGTGCAGGCCATGAGAATGACCTCTGGGTTTTACTCCGGATAAGACTGAAAAAGATCAGTGGGTCAGGGGCTGAAGGATGACGTTAGCTACTAGGTTCATAGAGAAGAAGGCTGGAATCAGGGTGATGCATGAGGTCACTACTACAATCATCTTAGTGAGAGATGATGATGGTTTAGGCCAGCGGATACCCTGGAGGTGGTGAGAAGTGAATGGACTCTGAATTTATCTGGAAGGGAGAGCTGGAGGGATTTCCTGACGGATTGGGTGTCAAGGGAGAGAGGAAGACAAGAGTCAAGAATGGGCCCCCGAGCAGCTGTAGACTGGAGCTGATGCTTACCAAGACTGGAACCACTGAAGGAAGAGCTGGTCAGCGATGACAGCCTGGGCGGGAGAGACCGGGTTCTATTCCTGATGTGCTAAACTTGAGATAATGAGTAAAAATTCAAATGGAGATATACTGTAGGATGTTAGAAACATATGTTCTGTGTTTGGACGAGAGGTCTGTACTGGAGATAAGGTGTGGACATTATCAGGGGTTCCCTGGAGCTGGCTTGACAGGCTCTCCAGAGCCAATTATGTGATTTCTTCTCAACTCTACATTCAGTGATGACACATGATCCTCTTGAAATGGGCCATGGCAGGAAATTTACACCATGTAAATTGGCAAACATTACAAAGCAGGGCTTTTCGGGCCCTAGAGAGTTGATAACAGTTACATGGTCTCCAGTATACCACTGGAAATTGGCATTTAAAGCTAGAGGACTGTATGATAACATCTGGGGAATGTGCGTGGATGGAAAGAAAAAATGTCAGCAGACTGGACCCGAAGCCACTCAAAAGTTTAGAGATGGGCTCCATGTGGTGGAACCAGCACTGGAGACGAACAGGGAGCAGCCAGTGAGGCAGAAGGAGGATCCCAGAAGGCCATGATGGATTTTCAAATGCTGCTGATAGTCAAGTGAGATAAGGACTAAGAAATTGCCTTATTGCAGCATTGTCATAAAAGATTGCACAAACTGCATGCATCAAAATTGCTTTGTGTTGGCCAGGCATGGTGGCTCATGCCTGTAATTCCAGCACTTTGGGAAGCAGAGGTGGGCAGATCACTTGAGGTCAGGAGTTTTGAGAACAGACTGGGCAACATGGCAAAACACCGTTTCTACAAAAAAATTAGCCAGGCATGCTGGCACTCGCATGTAGTCCCAGCTACTCAGGAGGCTGAGATGGAAGACTTGTTTGAACCCAAGAGGTCGAGGTTGCAGTGAGCCAAGATTACACCACTGCAGTCCAGCCTGGGTGACAGAACAAGATCTTATCTCAAAAAAAAAAACAAAACAAAACAAAAAGAATTGCCATGTGTTTCTAAGTACAGTACACGGATCAGATGCCTGGTCTCTACCTCAGATATCCTAAACCTAATTCTCTGGGGCATATAACAGAGAAGACAGTTTGAGAAGCAGTGCCTTAATATATAGTGTTCCAGAAAAACAGGCACAGTGGGGTAGAAAAAAGAACACAGCAGAGGAAGTGAGGAATAATGCAGATGGGAAAAAAAGAGAAACTCTTAGAACAATTTTTACTCACCGTAAGGTGGGTCCTGGACAGAGAGAGCAGTTAGAGACCATGGTGGAGACTCAGGGGGTAAAGATTATTACCACTAAGGCCAAGAGTGAGTTTCCTCCCTATAGCACTGAAGAAATAGCATGTTCCTGTTTTAAATGTCCCTCCCTTCAGCCACTATGTCAGAAAAATGGAACTGCAATTGTCTCTTAGGTCTTTTCCAGCTCCCACAACCCCTGCAAAATAAAGGCAAGAGAGAAGATGAAAGATCAATTTCAGTATCATCTATTGGTCACCCATGTCAAAAGCCAGCACTCTACCCTTAAGTCTTAGGTGTCCTAAGACCTAAGGAAAGGAAAACCTGTTTTGTTTTGTTTTGTTTTGCCTCTGAATTTTTTTTCAATGGCTTGATGTAATCATGGGTCAGGGCTTCATAATCCAGCTGAGTCCCAGAATAGATTTAGAAAGTATAACTTAGGCTGGAGCCAGCCATCAACTGCCCGAAATGAGCAAGTCCTAATTTGAACTCTGAATTTGGGGATCGACATCTATTCTGTAAAAGCAAATGGATTTGGATCAAATTAGAAGAAATCACATCTAAGATCTCGTGGAGTTTTTTTGTTTTTTTTTTTTTTTTGAGACGGAGTCTCGCTCTGTCACCCAGGCTGGAGTGCAGTGGCCGGATCTCAGCTCACTGCAAGCTCTGCCTCCCAGGTTTACGCCATTCTCCTGCCTCAACCTCCCGAGCAGCTGGGACTACAGGCACCCGCCACCTTGCCCGGCTAGTTTTTTGTATTTTTTAGTAGAGGTGGGGATTCACCGTGTTAACCAGGATGGTCTCGATCTCTTGACCTCGTGATCCGCCCGTCTCGGCCTCCCAAAGTGATGGGGATTATAGGCTTGAGCCACCGCGCCCGGCCTCGTGGAGTTCTTATAGAAGAAAATCCTGCTATTCTCTGCCAATTAGGCTGAAGGAAAGTAAGTAACAGCCACTGACACTAGGAACGAAGTCTTCCGTGTAGATCCTATCCAGAAAAGGCTTTCTATGTGGGGTTCACCCAGTCACATTATGCCTAGTTCCCCTTCCCCAGCCTCTTAGTTTTCCTTTAAGTAAGAAGGTACCCCTGACACATGAAATTCACATCAGTGAAAGAGAAGTTTTAAAAGCAGACAAGTGTACAGGAGCCCTCCCACGAGTCTGTGCCGATGCTTGTGAATTTGCCTATTTTGTTACCAAAGTGAAATTTGTGTGCCTGGGTGTAGATGAGCAGAGTCACCAGGGCTCTGCAAAAGCTCTTCCTCTGCAGGGGCAGTGACAGCCTTGCTTTGTCACTGGCCTGGTGCATAGGTGCTGGGTCCACTCATGTAGGCAGCAATGCGGGTATCACCTTCTGGAATGACTGTCATTAAGATGTTACTCCCATATGCTATGGTCTGAATGTTTTTGTTCCTCTGAAATTAATATATTGAAATCCTATCCCCTAAAGTAATGACATTAAGAGATGGGGCCTTTGGGAGACAGTTAGTGCCCTTATGAAAGAGGCTCTAAAGAGCTCAGTAGTCCCTTCCACCATGTGAGGACACAGGAAGAAACGTTTGCCTGTAAGCCAGAAAGTGAGCGCTCCCCAGGCACCGAATCTGCCTTGATATTAGACTTTCCAGCTTCCAGAACTATGAGCAATAAAATTCTGTTGTTTGTAAGCTCCCCAGTTTATAGGATTTGTTACAGCAGCCTGGAGAGGCTAAGATGCCATCCTTAAAGGGAGGACAAGGAGAGGGAGCTTCCCCCCCCTGCTGAGCCCCAGCTTTGGGTTGTCAAGTAGCAGAGCATTTAGGGAGAGGAGCTCATTAAGAAAAAAAAGCAGTCTGGAAATTCATACGGGCACTTGTTGATTTGAAATCAACAATGTAGAATGGTGTGCTCATGTCAGCCTGCTGGTCAACTTGGCTTCCTGAAGACCAATGCCCAACGAGCAGAACCCCAGCTCCCAAGGCCATGTGCTGTGCCATTCAACATTACTCTCAGGGGGCAATACCTAGATCCTATGGCTTTTGGTTCAGCCATAGCATCCATCTACAGATCATCTTGTGTTTGTCTGAGACAGAATCTTGCTCTGTTGCCCAGGCTGGAGTGCAGTGGCACAATCTCAGCTCACTACAACTTCCACCTCCCGGGTTCTAGTGATTCTTGTGCCTCAGCCTCCCAAGCAGCTGAGATTACAGGTGTGCACCACCACACCCAGTTAATTTTTGTATTTTTAGTAGAGACAGGGTTTCATTATGTTGGCCAGGCTGGTCTCAAAACTCTTGGCCTCAAGCAATCCACCTGCCTAGGCCTCCCAAAGTGCTGGGATTACAGGTGTGAGCCACCACACCCAGCCCAGATCATCTTATTTGCCCTTCATTTCGAGTAGAATCTCTGGTTGGGTGTTCTGTGTTCTCCTTGATGGTATTAAACCAACATACCTAATAGCAAACAAAAATATCTTCAGGACTCTGTGACTTCCTTTTTTCTTCCATCAGTGGCCTTAAGGTGGCATAAGAGAAACCTGTCTCATGTATCTTAGAGTAGTGCCCATGCAGGGCAAGGAAACTTCTGTCCTTACGAGATCCAGCAGTCAGAAATTGGCTATGTTTGAGAGTTGATTTCTATCTCAGATGGTACCCGCAAGATCTAATCCTTTATCTTATCTCCTGGGGCTGTGCTTCTGTTCACTCCAGTCATCTTAGAAAATACAACCTCATAGAGGCATTATAAACTCAAATGTGTATAAGAGCCAGGCAGGGAAAAGAAATGTAGCAGGAAAATATGGAAAGAGGCACATTGCAAACTGGAAAACTCCTGCCCCAGCAAGTGAGGCCAGCTACTACTCAGCTGTGCCACGGGAAAACTGGGGCTGGCGTTGCTGGATCTTCTAACTTTTCAAAAGAAAATGTATGCATTGTTCTTATATTTAAGGAAAAAATACATATGTCTGTATGTGTGTATGTGAGAGAGTGAGAGATATGAAATATCTCCATTTTTATAATTCAACTTTAAAAAATAACATTGCATAAGATGCCAGTTTTCAATTCCTATAAGAAAAAGAGCACTGTCCTGAGGCAGGCAGATGACCTGAGGTCAGGAGTTCGAGACCAGCCTGACCAACATGGTGAAACCGTGTTTCTACGAAAGTACAAAAAAATTAACTGGGCATTAGCCGGGTGTGGTGGCTCACACCTGTAATCCCAGTACTTTGGGAGGCCGAGGCAGGCAGATCATAGTCAGGAGATTGAGACCATCCTGGCCAACATGGTGAAACCCCATCTCTACTCAAATACAAAAACTTAGCTGGGTATGGTGGGGCACACCTGTAGTCCCAGCTACTCAGGAGGCTGAGACAGGGGAATCGCTTGAACCTGGGAGGAAGAGATTGCAGTGAGCCAAGATTGCATCACTGCACTCCAGCCTGGTGACACAGTAAGACTCTGTCTCAAACAAACAAGCAAACAAAAAAATAGCTGGGCATGGTGGCACACTCCTATAATCCCAGCTACTGGGGAGGCTGAGACAGGAGAATTGCTGAACCCAGGAGGTGGAGGTTACAGTGAGCCAAGATCGCATCACTGCACTCCAGCCTGGGCAATGAAGCAAGACTCCATCTAAAAAAAAAAAGGACTGTCCCACCCTAAATATCTACATATTCTCCCCTGCCCCAGGCTTGATTTTCACAAAAAGGAAACATCTTGCTACAAAAAAAACTAATCTTAAAATATATCCTCAGGCCCTCCAGCTGCAGCATAATCCTAGTGCTAAATCAGAATATTATTTTTTTAAAAAAAACCTCTTCTGACAGGTCAAATGCAAATTTTTAAAATACATTTGAATACATTGAATACACGTCCTTCAGCTAGAGGAAACAGGAAGATGACATCCTCTTTGCTGAGAGCATGGTTTTATTACTAAGCAAGAGGACTAGAACTTCAGAAGCAACTGAATCTCTGGCCTAATTACTGCCTGAGAGAACAACTTACTAATAGCATCAGCAACATTCTTTTGTTTTGGGAAGATATTCTCCATTGATGGTGTTAAAGCAGAACAAATCAAGCAATTTCAGCCAGTAGAACAATCACCCTACCACCTAGAGGTACATTTTGCTAACTCAAATTTGCAGACCAGCAGTGTGTGGTCCTACTGAAAACTAGAGATTGCACAAGAGCCAAACAGAGGTTGTTTTATGATCAAGGTGGCTGACTGGTAACAGCTGAACTAAAACCTTTCAGTTCTAAATCATCTCTTTCATGCTAGATGGAGTGGAATTCTGGGGTCCCAGCCAAGTCCTTGAGCAAGAACTTGAATGGATTCACAGCTCCTTTTCTGATTGAAACTCTTTCTAAACCCTGAGGAACTCTGGATCTCACCACGATGTCAAATAGAATGATGTCCCTGCTGGGGGAGGAGGCAAGTCAGGCTTCTCCAGTGTCCTTCCTAAACAGCAGTTCACACTTTTCACGTCCACAGCAGAGATGCAGCTCTTCAGTTTTAAACTCAGATGTCCTCATTTCTGTCTCTTGCTGGATAAGACAACTATGAATTCACTACCTTCTAGCATTTAGCCAAAAGTCCCATAGGGACGTTGGACACCCAACAGAAGCAGATCAATGGATATGTTGGCTAGTCATTACTTTAATCCCTTTACACTAGATTTTTTTTTTTTCTTTTTTGAGATAGAGTTTCACTCTGTTGCCCAGGTTGGAGTGCAATGGCACAATCTTGGCACACTGCAACCTCCGCCTCCCGGGCTCAAGCAATTCTCCTGCGTCAGCCTCCTGAGTAGATGGGATTACAGGCATGCACCACCATGCCTGGCTAATTTTTATATTTTTAGTAGAGTTTCACTACGTTGGTCAAGCTGGTCTTGAACTCCTGACCTCGGGTGATCCGCGCGCCTCGGCCTCCCAAAGTGCTGGGATTACAGGCGCGAGCTACCACGCCCGGCCTACACTAAATCCTTATTAAGTTAAATAATCAAATATCAATATACTTGGGCTGTATTTTCTCAACTCCCTGCTGAAATTATTTGACAAAGTTAAGATTTAATTCCTTTCCATTGAGGGCTGATGTTTAGTATCATTTTGTTTTGAATGCGCTGCGACCTATTCCCGACCTGGACTGGGTCTGGCCATGTGACCTGAGACTTAGGCAGGACATGGAGGTGGGTGGGCAGCACCCATGGCCAGGCATGGGAGTTTGCTGGAGGCAATGAGCCCAAAAGTGAGCCCCCAGACAGGCTAAAGACTCATGAGTCCGGTTAGTTGTGTCAAATGTAGCTGGAGAATCAACAAAGAAACAGGTGGAGACCAGAGAAATCAGAGAAGAAACCAATTTAAAGCAGAGGTAGAAGAAAGTGTTTGTAGAAACCCCTTGAACCACTGGCATAGCTCCAGGCATGTCTAGGCATAGCCTGGGCTATTGGCAGAGATTAGGTGGATAGGATGGTATCTTAGTATCATCTTGCTGAGAAAGCCAGCAGAAGAAACATCTATAAACACGCTTCTGAGGCTTTTTCAAAATGACCATTGAAGATCTTGCTCCTTATGTTATTCAGTGCTTTTTATATATTCCACTCCGTTAATTCCTTTCAGAAGATAATAAGAAGTATGTGATTCAATGTACTTACCTTTTTACCTTTGCTGCCAGGAAACTCAAAGCTAAAGTTGAGGCAACCTCAGTAACTTGCTCATTCTGGATGCCTTTTCATACTTTTAACTTACTTTTTTCCTTCTTTTTTTCTGTTTTAGATTACCCTTAATTTTCTAGTTTACCCTCATATTCCATGTAAATATGTGCACATATGTTGTGCCCCTGCCAAGCAGCATGGAATCCTATAACTTTCTCTTCTGTGTGTGTTATTTTCTGTAAGGGAAACCAACACAATGGAAATGTAGCCCATTGAGAGTAAAAAATAGAACAAAGTATGCTACTTCCCTTCTCTTGGCAGAATGCATTGTCCCAACAGGTGTATCAAAAATGCTTCAAGGTAAGCCAAGACATGAGAACATTGTGCTCTGAACAAGGTGGTTCTTTTTTCCCCAGAAGGAAATGAATTCATTTGGAATGTCAGGCCCTGACAGAACAGAGCCACTCCATTCCACCCCATTGTGTCCTGGGAGTACCCAGGGACTTGGTGCAGTCCCTAGAGGCAGTGGCAGTTTACAGGCATTCCTGAGAAGAGCAGAGCGGGGGTCCCTGTTGGAGGAAAGCAGGTGCACACTGTCCTTCGGAATCTCCGTGCCTGACGCCCACCTTCATACAAGCTGCAGCTATGCCTGGAGGATGACAGTTCTGCAGAGTCCAAACTCACAAGGATAAGGGCTGGAAAAGAGGCTTTGCTGGTTTTCTGTTCCCACCAGGATGTTGGAAGCCTCCTTTTTGTCCTTTTCATTTTGCTTCTTTTTTTCTTTCCGTTTCTAAATGTTGCTGTCAGTGGACTCAGCTGAACGCTATCAGATGCACAAATAACAATAGCTTCCTGGGAACAATTTGCTGCTGAGGGCCATGGACCAGTGCCAAGAAGCCCAGGCACGCCAAGAACACTGTTTTAGGAAAACCGCAACTTTCAGAGAGCAGCTTCAGGATAATTGTTCAATTCCATTAGGGATTCTGGCTCCGAATCCACCTCGGAACCTGGCCCCGGTGTCTCCTCCAGGGAAACTTAGAGGTCCCCGTTCCATACCTTGGCTGGCTTTCTGTTTGATTTGTTTAATTTTCAAGAACCGTCATTATTGGAACCTCGTATCTGATTGTGATGTTCATGGAAAGAAAAATGGGAACAAGGGCTGAGAGACAGTGAGGTTTCCAGGGTGGGTCCGGTTGACTCACGGAGGAGAAATAACAGATTCCCAAATGCGGATGCTGGCACTTACACGTTTCTGAGAGTTTCCGATTTGGAGATCTGAGAGGTCACCGTCCTAGGGCTTGTCAGCCTCGCCAGGCTGCTAGGGCTCCTGTTGTTCTGCTCAGAGTCCAGGAAGCAGATCAGGCTCCCTCATGACAGCCTCAGGCCGAGATGTTCCTGGGCAGGTTTCGCTTCCATCCTGGAGTGAGTTAACCAGGTCAGCCAGGGTCAAGGAGCAGATATCAAGTTACACATTTTCCTCCCTCCTTTCCTAGCACACCCCCAGAGGTGCCCCACAAGGAAGGCCAGGAAGGAAACGCTCCCAACCAACAGACAAGCCAGGCCAGGACCCTGGAAAGAAGAGGAAGGCACGTCCCTGGGCCTTCTCAGTCCCCACTTCCTCCTCCTTCCTTCTCCCACATTCCCCTCTGGATGGGTCTCACTCTCCAAGAAAATGGCCAGGAGCAAATCCAGGCAGAGACAGAAGTTACCGAGACCCAGAAGACCCAGAAGCACAGCCAAGAATAGAAAATACCTTTAATGAGCTCTTTCTGTGTGCTTAATCTATGCAGGTATTTTCTCCTCTGATCCTCGCTGGGAGCAGCCCTTTGAGGTTGGCTCTTATTCCTAACCCCACTTTCTAGAAGAGGAAAACAGAGGATAGAGAGAGATTAAGTCATTTGTCCAGGGTTACGCAGCCAGCAGTGGTAGATCCAGGATTTGAACCCAGGTAGTCTGACCCCAGAAAACTCTCCGGAGGGAATCTAAATGGGGGTCTAACCTAGAGTGAGACCCTTGGAATCCAAGCGGCTGAGAAAAGTGTCCTTTTAGAAAGGAACTCTAGGTCAGGTTGCCAGATTCAGCAAATGAAAATACAGGATGCCTGGTTACATCGAATTTCAATAAACAACGCATCATTCTTTCATCTGAGCATGTTCCATAGAATTTGTCTGAAATTCAAATGTAACTGGGTGTCCTGTATTTTATCTGGTAAATCTTAACTATAGGGCCACTCCCTCTCTCTGCCCTCTGTCTTGTCTTCCTCTCATCGTCAACAGGCTGTTTCCCTGCTTTCTTCCATTTCCCTTCTGATGCCCATCTCTGGGATGTCTGAGCTGTACCTGTCCATGTATTCTTATTTAAAATCAATTATTGGCCGGGCGTGGTGGCTCACACCTGTAATCCCAGCACTTTGGGAGCCCAAAGCTGGTAGATTACGAGGGAAAGAGATTGAGACCATCTTGGCCAACATGGTGAAACCCTGTCTCTACTAAAAATACAAAAATTAGTTGGACGTGGTAGGAGGATGAGTCAGGAGAATCTCTTGAACCCGGGAGGTGGAGGTTGCAATGAGCCGAGATCGCGCCACTACACTCCAACCTGGCGACAGAGCGAGACTCCGTCTCAAAAAAAAAAAAAATCAATTACTAACGATCATCTAATATCACCTGAGCATCCATAATATGAGGGGCTTGTTCGTTCAGAAGAATCAACATGGTAGCCTCTGGGCTGGTAGGTGTTAGGGTGCAACATAATCAAAAGCACCGGGGACCCCTGATACCCACTCAGAGGCAGAAGTCACTACCACTAAGATGCAGTGTGGGATAGGAGGTGCCACTAGGGGGCTGGAAGACTGAGACCCCCTCACCCCTGGTCAACCAGAGTTCTGCTTCTAAGATATTTCCTATGTCCTCACCAAATATTTCATTGGGAAAAGGTTTCCATAACTGACACACACAAAAAGAAGTTATTGAAAATCACTGTTCTAAAGCACACCTTCTAAAATGTCAGTTTATAATGGAATCACCTGGGGTTTTGTCAAATGCAGATGTAGTCTGCATTCCTCCAAGTTCCCATGTAGTTGCTGATGCTGGAGCCCATAAAGGGCATTTTGAGGTCAAGGATCTAAAGTATCCTCTCTGATGTCCATGCTCATAGGTTATTTTTCTTTTTCATCTTTGTTTCAGATAGGTTGGTAGGTAGATAGATAGACAGATGGAAAGGCAGATAGATCTCTATATAAATCTATATAGAGATCTTTCTGTCATCCATCTATCCATCCTTCTGTTCATCTATAGAGATCTGTCTGTCTATCTATCCATCGATCTGTATCTATCCATCAATTCACTCCTCCTCTGTTGTGTATAACTATTAAATAAGTGGGCCTGAGACACTGCTTTTGCTTACTGTCTGATCAGACTTTTTTAAATTTTCTAGCATATATCAAATGTGCTTGTTTCTGTTAGATTGAGAGTCTTTTAAAAAAGAAAAACTGAAGTGTTTATTTTTTAGCCACAGATGTCGAGTGCTCCTGGTTTAGAGTGATTTATTTTTTTCTCTTCCTTTACAGTTGTGACCTAGTTAATTGTAGGTGGGAAGCAAACTCTGAAATCATTAGGCTTTCTGCTTTGCTTAGAAATCTTGTTCTGTTAAATTGTAGGATGTCTTCTTTAATAACACCAAGTCAGGTCTCAGGATCAGCAAATTTTTGTGCTTTGTGCATCGAGCTAAAGAAAAGTGTGTCCCCTGCAGTTTCCTCATGGTCGGGGAGGAGAGATGGATGAGTAAATGACCCATGGATGAGTCACTCATTTCTAAAAAGAGTCGAAATGCTCTCTGTTGGCTGCAGACCGTAACCTCTGAATATTCTGGTCTCCCATCCAGAGACAAAGGAGGCAGCGATCAGGGTCTCGGCTTGGCTGCTTGGTTCCTGACGCTGGGCGAACTCAAGTACTGAAATATCACATCATTAAGAAATGACCTTAATGTAGAAATAAATGCATGCTACTAATATTCAGGCTTTTAAAGTCTGTAACCAGGCCCTCATGGTGGAAAGAGACATCCTGTTACTTTAAACAAAATATTTCTTTTCACTATTTAACTTTTTCAGGGGAGGGGTGGGAAAAAGTTGGGTGGATGTTTCTTAAGTGTCGATTTTCCATTCTGCATATGGGGAAAGGATCATTTATTAACCCCTTCCATGGGACAGTTGCTTTGCTGGGGTTTCTTTTCCTTTTTTTTTTTTTTTTTTTTTTTGAGACGGAGTCTCGCTCTGTATCCCAGGCTGGAGTGCAGTGGCAGGATCTCAGCTCACTGCAAGCTCTGCCTCCCGGGTTCACGCCATTCTCCTGCCTCAGCCTCCCGAGTAGCTGGGACTACAGGCGCCCGCCACCTCGCCCCGCTAATTTTTTTTTTTTGTATTTTAGTAGAGACGGGGTTTCACCATGTTAGCCAGGATGGTCTCGATCTCCTGACCTCGTGATCCGCCCATCTCGGCCTCCCAAAGTGCTGGGATTACAGGCATGAGCCACCGCGCCCGGCCCTTTGCTGGGATTTCTATCCCATGATAATTCAGAGGTAAAGTGGCAGAGCTTTTGAAGCCGTGTGAAAATATGAAGCTCTAAACATTAAGTACAGTGATGGACACAGCTTAATTCTATTTCTTTCAATCACCTTAAGTCCAAGAATTAAGGTTGATCTACCAGCCTAGATCTATGAGATCTATGAGATCTGAGAGCCTAGATCTATGGCTCTCAAAGTGTGGTCACAGAGCCAGAACATCAGCCTCTCCTGGTAACCTGTTTGAAATGCAAATTCCCAGGCCCTGCAGACATATGTTTTTCCATGCCCTGCAGGTGATTCTGATGCAGGTATGAGAACCACTGACCGAAACCCCTAGGTTCCATTGTGAATTGAAGAACTTATCTGCAAGCCACGGAGACCTGGTGATCTAGGGTTCTATAGCAGCAGTTCTTCTCCTTGGCTGTACCCTAGAAACCCTGAGATGCTTCTCAAAAAGAACAATACTGAGTGCCTCCCTCAGGGCAATAAAATCAGAATCCCTAGGGGTGGGGTGCAAGGAAAAGGTTTTCATGAAACTTCCCACAGGACCCCCATGTGATACCCTGGGACCATAGGAAGGGAAGACCCAGGTGGGAGAGGGTTGCTGCCCTGGGTGTAATGTCTATGCCCACGGAAGGGAGCCTGCAGTCATTGTGCAGAATCCAAGCAGCCCCTAGAAACTCTCAGTTCTAGACAACAGAGATGACCAAAGCCACAGGTGGCTGCAGTGTCGGAACAGTGGGACTTGGGAGGGGCTTCGTTTGGAGCCAGTTGGTGGTGTCCTGCCAGACTGCACTTCCCCATCCCTCCCAGCTGCAGGTGTGAAAAGCTGCCAGCTTGCTCAGTTCCTAAATTAGCATCGGTCAGGTCAGGGCAGGCAGACTTCTAGAGGGTGGCTGTATCCAGCCAGCAGCATCTACCTGCTCTAAAGCTTGTGTCAATGGCTTACGATGGGCCAGGGGCCTTCCTGTGCCCTAGGCTGTGGTGGTTTCTTCCCAAACCCACACCAAGCCAGTGGGCTCATGCCTTCAGCCTGGACCTGTTTGGAGACTGGAGCCTGCCAGGACTGCGGTGCTGGCTCTTGCTAGTCCTGCTCCCAGCTCAGGGCCCTTCCTCACATCTAAAAGGATCCTATTCTCTCTCCAGCATCCCAGCCTTAGCATATGCCCGGGTTTCCAGGCTCTTAGGCCTAACCTGAAATCACACCCACTCCCTGAAGGCCACCTACATTCAAGAAGATTTAAATGAATCTAGAGCCAGAATCAGCCTGCAGCCACCCACCCCTCAAACCACCCGAGGCCAGAGGGGTGTGCTCAGCAGGCACCCTCCATTCCAGCCTCCTTCCTTGTCCCCTGGCCCTGAGTAGAGAGACCAGCTGACCTTACCACCAAGGCCCCAGGGTCCCGATGAACAGATCAGCCAGCCCCCAGTGTGCAGGAGGAGGGACACCTGAGGGCGCGGCTGGGGCCTAGGGGCCAAACATATGAGTCTGGCTTCAGAGCCGGGCTCCCACTCCAGCCTGGACAAATGCAAACCAAGCAGACAGAGGAAAGGTCAGGGTGAGCCGGCCACCTTGGGAGTCAAAGGAGCACAGGGTTACCTGAAACCCACCCCAGCAGGGCTCATAAGGCTAAGCGAGTCGTAGATGTCAGCAGGCATGTCTGTGGGCAGCGTCCGTGCCTGCCTCAGGAGTGGAGCAAGCGCTGCCTGCAGCAGAAATAGTAGGTGGGAAAGATCATTATCTAACAGTATCTAACAGCACAAAGCTTCCCCCAAATTACACACAGGATCGCCATGGGATCCAGCAATGTGACTCCTGGGTAAATCCCCAAAGGAATGGGAAGCAGGGACTTGGGGAGATATTTACACACGCTTAGTCATAGCAACTTTAGTCACAGTAGCCAAAAGGTAGAAACAGCCCAAGTGCTCACTGATGGATGAATGTGGTCTCCCCATACAATGGAACATTACTCAGCCTTGAAAAGGAAGCGAATTCTGACACATGCTATACCACGGATGAACCCTGAGCACCTTATGCTGAGTGAAATAAGCCAGTCACAAAAAACAAATACTATTAATATATGGTTCCTCTTATACAAGTTATGAAGAATTGTCAAACCCATAGGGACAGAAAGCAAAATAGAGTTACCAGAAGATGGAGAGGGGAGGAATGGAAAGTTACTGTTTAATGAGTACAGAGGTCAGTTTTGCAATCCGAAAAACTTCTGGAGACAGCTGCATAACGCTGTGAATATACTTAATGCCACTGAACTGCACATTTAAAAATGGTTAAAATTGTAAAGTTCGTATTATGCATATTTTACCGCAATAAAAATAGATCAGTATCTGGAACTGAGAGGGTTGGGGGTTGGATGCCCGCAGGTAGGTGCTTCTATTCATCACACGTGGAATGAGGAAGGGACTGTTGGTCTGGCCACAAGGGGGAACTTCACCCCTGGGCTCTGGATGCACATTTGACTTCTTGGAACCCCGCCATGTGGGTCGCTCTAGTTTTAACACTATGAAATCTGTCCTGGGTTTTTGCCCCCTGCAGAGAGCACCCCAGGACACTTCACCATGGTCAGACTCAGGAAGGGGTCCTCAGACTTGCCCCTCATGGGTGGCTCACTACAAAGATGCCTAGTTCCAGCTAAGTGACGAGTTGAGTGACGAGCCGTGGTTCCCAGTTGTTTTTTTTGTTTTTTTTTTGAGACGGAGTCTCACTCTGCCACCCAGGCTGGAGTACAGTGGCACAGTCTCAGCGCACTGCAACCTCTGCCTCCCAGGTTCAAGCGATTCTCCTGCCGCAGCCTCCGGAGTAGCTGGGATTACAGGCGCCCACCATCATGCCTGGCTATTTTTTTTTTTCAGTAGAGACGACATTTCGCCATATTGGCGAGGCTGGTCTCGAACTCCTGACCTAAGGTGATCCGCCCGCCTCGGCCTCCCAAAGTGCTGGGATTACAGGCATGAGCCACCGCACCCGGCCCCCAGTTTATTAAGAAACACTAACCGATGGCTCTCACCTCCTAGGCATCTCCTGGTCTCTGAATTTTAAATCGCCACCTTTCTTTCTACAACAAGAGGGAAATAACCAATACCTCAAACCAATTTCCTTCTCTAGGGAATTATATTTTAATATAATTTACCTGAAATTATACCACCCAGAGACGTTTTTCTGGGGGAAAAAAAATCTGTTTTTTTGATGAATCAAACAATCAAGTCTAAGCTCATTGCCCTTACAGATTTTCAATGCCTTCACGGCCTAGGAGGATGTAATTATGTTTTTTTTCTATGGAAGCGTTAAAGGGCATTGCTCTTCTTTGCATCCGTCATTTCCCGACCCCTCCTGGCTTGTCAATTTCACGGTTGCCTCGGCTCAGGGGAGGATGAACTTTGCTTTATGGCAAATGAGGAAGAGGACTGCTTGCAAATTCAGGAACACATTGAGCCTTGGGTTAAGTAAATATTTCACTTATATGGGACACTTGGCCTCTGTCAGAAATTGGCGACCAACCTGGCGGACATGGTGAAACTCTGTCTCTACTAAAAATACAAAAATTAGCCAGGTGTAGTAGCTCAGGCATGTAGCCCCAGCTAGTTGGGAAGCAGAGGCAGGAGAATCCAGAATCACTTAAACCAGGAGGCAGAAGTTGCAGTGAGCCAAGATCTCGCCACTGCACGACACAGCCAGACCCTGTCTCAAAAAAATAAAATAAAAATAAAAAAGGAAGAAAAAGAAATTTAAAAAAAGAAATTGGCAGGACAAAGAGGAGGTGCAAAAAGAGGGACTTCTTGTTGGCTGAAGTACTTGTAGGGTGAGGAGAAATCTTGGCCTTTGCCCTCCGAAAGTTCGCTAAAAATTCGCCGACGAAACCAGCAGATGCATAGAGGAAAAGGCATACAAATTTGTATGATCATACTTTTATGCGACACAGGAGCCTTCCAAATGAAGACCCAAAGATACAGGCAAACTGTCTATTTTTATGCTTAGGTTCAATGAAGTATGGGCAGCCATGTGGATAATACAACTGGACAAAATGTGTCTGAGCTAATGCTAATGGACTGAGTAGGGAGAGCCAGTAAGGCCTGTCTGTCTAGATTCTTCTTGGCCTCTATGCACAGCGTTCCTTCCTTCTGGGTATAGGGTAGGACCCTCTCTGGAATGGGGGTCTTATGACCTACAGTCAAACAAGGTAGGTCAGAGGATCCCTTCCATCCCCTCCCCTCCCCTCCACTTCCCTTCCCAGGCTGGAGTACAGTGGTGCAATCACAGCTCACTGTAGCCTCGACCTCCTTCAACCTCCTGGGCTCAAGTGATTCTCCTACCTCAGCCTCTCTAAGTGTTGGGATTACTGGTGCATACCACCATGCCCAGCTAATTTTTTTTTTTTTTTTTTTTTGTAGAGATGGGGTCCTCCTATGTTGCCCAGCGTGGCCTTGAACTCCTGGGCTCAAGCAATCTTCCTGCCTTGGCCTCCCAAAGTGCTGGGATTACAGGCGTGAACTACTATGCCCAGCTGAGAATTTCTTTGTGGCTAGTTTTCACATAGAAAGATGTAAAAGGGGAAATTTAAAGTGACATTTTTAGGTTTTATGGCTGGCTTTGGGAAAAAGGGGTTCTGGTTTCTAGAAACTGCCTTGGCGAAGAGGGATTCTAGTTTGTATGGCTAGGCTTGGAGGAGCATGAGGGGCCAGAGACGGGAGGGCCAGAGATGGGAAAAGGTCAGAGAGAGCTGCTTCGAAGACCTTCATTTTGGGGTAACATTTTCTGAGCCCCCAATACATATAATCTGGCAGGTAACGTGGCCTCAGTTTCTCCTCACCTGCACACCTACCTGCTTCCACCTGCGGGTCACTGGAGCCCCACTGGGAGCGTGACCCCTGTCCTAACAGGAAGAACAGAAAATTGCTGGCACAGGGAGATGGTACAGTCTCAAACCCGCTTTGGCCTCCCTTTTTTTTTTTTTTTTTTTTTTTTAACATGGAGTCTTGCACTGTCGCCCAGGCTAGAGTGCAATGGTGTGATCTTGGCTCACTACAACCTCCACCTCCCAAGTTCAAATGATTCTCCTGCCTCAGCTTCCTGAGTAGCTGGAATTACAGGCACCCGCCACCACACCCAGCTAATTTTTGTATTTGTACT
Source organism: Theropithecus gelada (assembly GCF_003255815.1). Classification (NCBI taxonomy): domain Eukaryota; kingdom Metazoa; phylum Chordata; class Mammalia; order Primates; family Cercopithecidae; genus Theropithecus; species Theropithecus gelada. The sequence goes on from NC_037677.1 coordinate 35,695,447, forward strand.
AGAGACAGGGTTTCACCATGTTGGCCAGGCTGGTCTTGAACTCCTGACCTCATGATCCGCCTGCCTCAGCCTCCCAAAGTGCTGGGATTACAGGCGTGAGCCACCACATCTGGCCTGGCCTCCCTTAAGTGTTCTATCCACCGTAGCTTGTGTTTTCATACACCTTTCAGTCTGTTTGCTCTCAGCATACCTAGTTTCTGGTCTCCTGGTCAACCTGAACTCTCGATTCATTATTCACAGGTACTTTGATTGACTGCTTTAAATTGATTCACCTTGACATTTAAATCCTGGATGACTCTGGTTGCCTGTGCCACTGTGCTGACTTCACAACTTCCCTGGACCTCCAACCCATGATGGTTCTTGGTTTTCTAAGCTCTGTTACCAAATCATAACCCATATCTACCATCCTCAGTCAAACACAGATAAAGAACACACCACACCACCTGTGTAGTCTCATTTGAATGGTTCCAAGAAGCAGAGCTCCAAATGCATACATTTTTATCTACAAGAGATCTTCATGAGAAAGGACAGCCTAAATTATTCAGCAGTAGTCTGGGCAACTCACTAAATTAATAAGATTATCCTAAAACAGGCCTGATTTTGCATCTATCAAAGGATTCATTTTTTTCTTACTCAGAGTCTGAATATGAAAGTCTGATTCATTGACTAATCCAATCTCCATTGACCAACTCAAGACAGATCATTCATGGTAACTTTTTGTTTTGTTTTATTTGCATTGGAGTTTTCTACTGTCGTTGGTCTGGGTGTGGTTTCATGAGAAGACTTTCGTTAAAATAACATTTTTTTTGTTTAATTTTTTAAATATTTGATTTGATTTGATTTTTAGAGACAGGGTCTCAGTCTGTTGCCCAAGCTGGAGTGCAGTGGTACAATCATAGCTCACTATAGCCTCCCATTCCCAGGGTCCAGCAATCTTCTGGCCTCAGCTTCCCAAATAGCTGGGACTTAGGTCCCCAGATAATTTTTTTTATTTTTGTAGAGATGGGGTCTTTCTGTTTTTCCCAGGCTGGTCTTGAACTCCTGGCCTCAAGTGATCTTCCAGCCTCACTCTCCCAAAGCATCAGGATTACAGGCATAAGCTGCTGTACCCAGCCTATATTTTTAATTTTAACCGATCATTTATAGAGCGATCAAGATTCCTCTAGCAAATATAGAAAATGCGATGGGCTAGAATAAAACAGATTTTTGTTTGTTTGTTTTTACCACAGTCATGTTGGAATGTGGAGGTCTTGTTGGAGTCCCGACCTCTGGACTGTGACACCGTGGGACTGGGCCCTGGGGAGAGACAGTGCCGTGTCAGCAGACAGTCTCCCAACTAGGCTCTTCCAATGGCCAGATAACCATTTACACCTCTGCTTTCTTTTTCCCCTTGAGAAAAGCATTCCAAGAAAGCAAGAGAAAAATGCAGTCTAGAAAATGGCTTCCCACAGTCATTAGCTTGCCAAAATTGCATCTGCCCTCCAGCAGGGATGTTGACCCCACTTACATTAGTGCGGCCTCTCCATTTCCATTCATCAGGTCCCTAGCATTGTGAATGCCGTGGTGAGTGTTGTTTTCTTTCCAAATAGGAAAGGGAATGGGGTGCTCATAGACCCGCTCTTGAGAAGCCAACGTGAGAAGAACAATGGCCCTGCCTGTTAGAGAGTTTCAACTGCACCAGGGTGGATTTTATGTAGGCATGGCCACCTAAGAGCAGCAAGAGAAGCCACAGCCTGTGTTTTAACAGAACGTACATAGTTTCATTCATTCTGTAGTCATTTCATGCCCATTACACACAAGACACTAGAGACTTTTTAAAAAGAAAGACTGCTAATTTAGAAAGACCAGTTTTAGAGAGGAAAGAGATTTTATGAGAAATGAATAGTGCATTGAAAACTGAGAACCCTTCTAATAGCTATTATGAACAATATAATACCCCCAACGAGTCAAGAGTTCAAAGGAATTTAAGTTATAGATTAAAACAAAGTGTTCTTAGCTCTATTTGCCTCTTATAAATTCTACTTGACTTCCTTTATATCCGAAAAAGACACTGACTTTCTCCTCACTGAGCAATCCTCCAACCTCTTCCCAGCTTCTAGAACACATTTTCTAACCTCTTAATTCCTCTTTGGAAAGGAAGTGTTAATTATCTCCCAGAACAACTCTCGTATGAGCATTAAGTCAGCTTCATCGTCCTCTGCAAAAAGGAAGTGACTCTAGGCCCACCTGCCCTTCTCTCTGGAGACCCCTTTCTCAAGCAAGCAGACCCCCTTTTATTATGAACAGGACCCCCACTTTACAACTTCACTCCCACCAGGCCCCAGACCATTGTTCTTTTGAGTGTGTGTAACCCCTAAACAAAACAAAATATGTATTCTTTTCACATAAGGCTTTGATTACACATATGCATGCTTGCGAAGTACCTACTCAACAATCATCCTTGGGAAAGGATGAATTTCATGGAAATCAAATAACAGGAGATTAAGAAAAGAGGGTCTGAGGGCATTTAATTTCCGACTCATGGCCTGGACTGATTTAATTCAGGCGGCTCTGATTTTATTTCTACTGGGGCCTGGTGTGCATATGGGAACTTACTTTCCTAACGGGCAATTGATAGATGACATCACTTTTATGGCCATAGGATCACTCGTATAATCATGTGTGGAGCTTGCGGGGAATATGTCTAAACATAGCTCTTGGCTCGCTGCTCGGGAGTGCTGAAGTCAGAGGGCAGCTCCTGCCTCTCCTGGACTTTCCCAGGGACCCAAAATATTTTTGTATACACAGCAAAGCATTTTTAAAAGGTTATTCTCCAGTCCCCAAAATGAACATAGTGAGTTTCCTAGCATTGATATAAATGGGTTTTTTGGGTTCTCAGGTTGAGAAACGATGACGCCATGATGACTCTTGGTTGGAGCTGGGACGTTTTCCAGACCCAAATATGGGATTAAATGTGTTAGTGAGCAATCCTGAAACGCCTTGGGATTTCGAAAGACTGTTTGGGTTTGAGTTTTGCATATCACCCACTCACTTAGCCATACCAGTGCTATTTCTAAATAGCGTTTTGGTTTTTTTTCCCCAAAGAACTGGAACCCGGATTAGAAAATGACAAATGGTAACTTCCAAAAATATTTGGACTTTTGCCCCCACGGTGGGTGTGAGAGAGTCAGGAGCAGAAGAAGGTGGTATGGAGGGGCTGTTGAGAGAGGAAGGGGACATTCTGGGCTCTTCTGTACTCCAGCCTCTTTTCCCCAGATTCCATCTGCTGCAGCCTGCTGGGGGCTAAAGCATGGGGGGCAACAGACCAGCCCCCTAAGAGCAGCCCTTTCTGTTGCTGCCTCCACCCTATCCTACCCAAAGGCCATGTCATAGAATCTAGCTAGAAAACAAAGAACGCCACCACTTCACACTCACTAGGATGGCTGTAATCAGAAACAAGATTGGCAAGGAGGTAGAGAAATTGGAACCTTCACACACTGCTAGTGGAAATGTAAAATGGTACAGCTGCTTTGGAAAACTGTCTGGCAACTCCTCAAATGGTTCAACAAAGAATGACTATCTGTCCCAGCAATTCCACTCCTAGGTATGTGCCCAAGAGACAAGAAAAACATACACCTCACAAAAACGCTTACACAAGTGTTTACAGCAGCATCATTCATAATAGCCAGAAAGTGGGAACAACCCACATGTCCATCAACTGATGCATGGATAAATAAAATATGGTCTATCCACATAATCAAATATTATTCGGCAAAGAAAAAAAAAATGTACTGGCACATGCTACAACATGGATGAATCTTGAAAACATTACACTAAGTGAAAGAAGTCAGGCGCGAAGACCCCATTAACATAAAATGTCCAAAATAGGCAAATCTTTGGAGACAGAAAGGAGATCAAAGTCTGCCTGTAGCTAGGGGGAGTGAAGAGAAATGGGGAATGACAATGACAGCTAATGGGTATGGTTTTGTTTTGGGGGATGAAAACGTTCTAAAATTAGATTGTGGCAATGGTTGTACAATCCTATGATTAAACAAACCACTGAATTGTACATTTTAAATGACTGAAGTGTATGGTATATCAATTATACCTCAGTGAGGTATTTTTACATTTCACTGACAAAGAGTGATAGGCCACCTTCATTTAAAGAACAAAGCTTCCAACACTACTCCTGTCCAGCATTTTGATTATACGTGGAGATTGCTTAACGGCATTCAGTGGATGGAAAGAAAGAAATATGCAGTAAATTTAAACCTCAGTTTGAATTTTGTTGAGTCTTGTGTTGGAAGGCAGGAAAGGAATGTGGAATTAAAACACGGATTAGTAGTTAAGACCTGGAAAAGTCCTTATGTGACACAGAAGTAGAGCTAAGTGCTCACAAAGCACAAAAGAAATCAGTTTTCTACAAAACCAGAAAATATGGTTGATGGGCATTTCTGAGTGCATCTCTGCCTTTCCCTGTCACTCGTGTGGATTTATTTACTTTCCTATCACCTTCTCACTTTGGAATAAATCGGCTATTGATCTTCCTTTGTTCTTCCAAGAGAACAGATTTGACTTATGCTAAGGCATTAATTCCTTGAAGTTTCTTGATATTAGGCCTCAAATGTACTGGGCTTTGCTATTGGAGAAATTGTCCTTTACCTTGAGATCAGATCAGTAAAAGATAACGAAATACCTACAAGAGAATCTTTTTTAAAATGCTACTTACACTAGTAGCTGACTTTGACCTGAGATAGGAGTTCTTCAGTCAATCTCATGGCTGACGTTTTTACAAATAGATAGCAATAAATAATCCCTGAATGATTAAAATGAGTTCCATTAGCTTGCACTTCTGAACACATTTCTTTAGTCGCTATAAATATACTTCTCCATGTGTACGCTCTTTTCTGTGTATTTATGTATTTGCAAATTTTGTTCATAATTGCACTACACATTACTTGCAACTGAGTTTTTCCTATTCCTTTTCAAGGCAGTAATTATATCTTAAAACATTCCCAGAGCCAGACACACGCATTTGTTGCTTAAAAAAAAAAAAAAAAAAAAAAAAAATTCCTCTGTCTTTACAGAAGCAGTGAGCGAGGGTCTGGTAGCAGAGATAGAAAACACAGAAACTCCGAGACGGGGAAGATAATGAACCAGCGGGACGGAGGTGGGAGCTGCAGGGGATGGGGCTGAGAGTCCGTGGCCAGCAGTCATCCCTGCCATGCCAAGGTCCCACCTCCTCTTCTGTTCTGTCTTTGGGCAGGGGAACTCCTGGCACCAGCAATGCCTGCCTCCCCCCGAGGTCAGCCAGTGAGTTAGGGCTTCCAGCCCAAGTTCCCTTCCCCAATGTGCAATCCCAGGACCAAGACCTCAGCTTCTCCTTGGGATGTTTCCCCAGGACTTACAATAGGCAAACACTCAGCAACTCACCCCATCTGGCCAGCAACTCAATACTTGACTCTTTTCACCCCTCATAGTAGCAAAAGTCTCATGGAAGGAGGAGTGAGAGAGTGACTATTCCTCACTTTGTCTTCCTGGTGTCTAATGTGGTATTCCCTATCCTTTAGACACCAAGAGGTCACTGTCCTCATCCATTACTCTTTAGGTTTTGCGATCAACTGTGTAAGTGGTAAACTGCCTAGAAGATGCTTATTTTCTATAATTCTTGAGAAAAGAATAAGGAAAGTGATGAAGAGAGGCTGGGAGTTAGACCAGTCCAGGTCACATGTTCGCCTGGTGAGCTCTGGTGACTTGCTCCAGCTATGTCACAGTGTGCAGGGGGTCTGGCTGGCTGCTGTGCTGGGACCTCCTCTTCTGTAAGATGAAGGTGTGTACACACACAGAGAGAAACACAAGAGACAGACACACACATAGAGATTCACAGAGATTCACAGAGACACACAGACGCACACATAGATACATAATGACCCACACAAACACACAGACACAGCACACACATACATAGATGCACACACAGACACATAATGACACAGACACATAATAAACAGACACATAGACACGAGACACACATACGCACAGACACATATGCACAGACACACAGAGACAAAGACATACACAGTAGACACACACACACAGACACAGACACACAGAGGCTCAGAGATAGGCACACACATACATATACACACATTAACATATGATAGATATACACACAGACACAGAGACTCACAAAGATTCACAGACACGCAGTAGACACACACACACAGGCACATACATAGAGACAGAGCCAGGCATACACGTACACACAGGCACACATGAACATACATACACACACAGAGACTCAGAGACACATAGACACACAGACATGCACTCACACAGACACACACACACCTATGGTGAATTGCTCTGAGGTTTCTAAATCCCTTTGAAAAGCAAGGGCATTGTGTTCAGTGGCAGCCATTCCGCTTGCATGCATAGCCTCTCAGAGGCCATGGGGGAGCTGCCTTGTGAAACTCTGAATTAGTGATTTAAAGGCTAGGGAAGAGCCAGGCACAGTGGCTCACACCTGTAATCCCAGCACTTTGCGAGAGCGAGGCGGGTGGATCACCTGAGGTCAGGAGTTTGAGACTAGCCTGGCCAACATGGTGAAACCCCATCTCTACTAAAAATACAAAAATTAGTCGGGCATGGTGGTGGGCACCTGTAATCCCAGATACTCGGGAGGCTGAGGCAGGAGAATCGTTTGAACCCAAGAGGTGGAGGTTGCAGTGAGCCGAGATCACGTCATTGCACTCCAGCCTGGGTGACAGAGCGAGATTGCCTCAATCCATCCATCAGTCAGTCAATCAATAAAGGCTAGGGCAGAATCATGTAGATGATTGAAGATATAGGGCCAGCAAAATCAGGCAGCACTGTCCAACAGCACTGGGCACAGAGCTTCCATGGGCACAGAGAGAGGCGTCTGCTGCTGGTGTCACCAGGCTCCGATTCCAGACTCCAGAGCAAGCCCCCCTAAGGAACACCACTCGTGCCCGCAAATGGTAAAGATATCAGGGCAGCTTGAGTAGGTCCTGCTGTTCTCATGAATTCTTGTTTATATTCAGTCATTTTTCAAAAGAGCTTATTATGGCACCTTTATATTCAAAAGATTCCCAGACCATAAGCTAAATATATATATTTAACTTTTTTAATTTTTAAAGTTACATTATTTCATCATAGAATAAAACAATGCCTTTAGAACTGTCCCTATCTAGTCCATAATTACATGCTTTGGATAAGAGTCTGTTTCACAGCCAAAGTCCCCAGAGGATGGAGAGCATTAGTTCAGGGCACACACACTGAAACTAACTATGATATATCTTGCATTTGTTTTTTCATGAAAATACCGATGCAGTTAGCTAACGTGTCTGGGAGCATCATTTTCTGCATACTGTTTGCTTTTTCATTTAATTTCTTCTTCACCCTCCCTCCCTTTCACCCTGCCTCGCTTTCATCCTCCCTCCCTGCCTCCCTCTTTCCTTCCTCCCTTCCTTTCTTTCTCCTTATCTTCCTATCATCCTACCTTCCTTCCCCTCCCCTCCCTTCTCTTCCCTCTTAGATAAAACTTTCTGGTGATGGGGTTTTTGCAGAAAGGCAAGATTCTGTAGTACCCATCTGCTTTTCATTACTGGGGTGTAAAAATAAATAAATAGTATACAGGAATAAAATTATGCATCGTGTTTTGCCTTAGGGTCATTATTCATGGAAAAATGATAGAGCTATTCAAAAAAGAGTTTAAATTAAAATGGGCCAGGTGAGGTGGCTCATGCCTGTAATCCCAGCACTTTGGGAGGCCAAGGCAGGATGATCACAGGAGGCCAGGAGCTTGAGATCAGCCTGGGCAATATAGAGAGACTCCCCTAAAAATAAATAAATAAAGACTGCCTTATATTAATTAAACAAATCAATGCATAAATTCAAAGCAAAAGGAGAAAGGGTATTAAAAGAACATAATTTAGAGAAACACAAATTTGTATCCTAAGAGTTTCATATTATCAGTGGTAGATAATGTCTTTGAATTACCAGATCATAATAAGTAGAGGGAAAAATATCAGCCACATGCCATGCTCTTTATTATCCACTTTAAGTATGTCATCTCATTTAATCCTCACAACCTAGGGAGGTAGGTACTATTTCCATCTGACAGATCAAGAAATAAGTCAGAGGAGTTAATTAATTTGTCTGAGGCCACACAGAAAATGACAGCCAAATTCAAACTGAGGTTACATAGGACTGCAGGATGCTCTAGTAGATTAGTACATTTTACATTTCTACTTTTCTGATGGCATTAGTTAGGATTGAAGAGACAGATAATAAATAAACAAATGGAATGTGGAGAAGGCAAACATGCCTTGTAACTTACCATGATTTTTCAGGACTGTACAATCAAAATGACATTAAAGATTAAACATGCTTCTTCTCTTAATTGTACAGCTAGGTCGTGGCTGCATTCTCCCCTCCCCCTTCTTTCCCTTCCAGCTTTGGAATCTCACCTTTTGGTATATAATTTATTGAATTAGGATGCAGATGCCCTTCTAAAATAATCAACAATCAAAACAATGAATGAAATTCCAATGGTTATGACATGTTTAATTGAAGGACTTTCCTTGGGCTAATTTCTACCTGTAGCTTACCCAACATGCGTGCATGCATGTAGCTTACCCAATGTAGCAAGACCGTTTACAGGAAGTAACCCATCATGAGAAAAAAAAGCAAAACGGGATAGCTTGACTTTACCTCCTTTTCCCTGCTTTCCTCCAAATCTTGGATGTTGGTGTGAAATCCATCAGATAAGTATTCTTTCCAGCCATTTCAATCCCAATCTAAACTTGGGACGCTTCCAAAGAAAATGCCTGGCTTTTTACAAATTGCCCACAGGAGTAGCAATTTCTCCAGTGCTGCTACAGAATGGGACTTTCTGCTTGACCATGTGGAAGCTCGTGGGTTCTCCAAGTTGTAAAGAGTTAAGAAAAGAGATGGAATGTCTGGGGAATGTTGCATGGAAGGCTGCAGCCCTCTGCTCTTAGCTTTCTTACCCTGGAGGGGATCCCGGACTCGGTGATGCTTCTGGGTCTGAGGTCTTCCCTAGGTTCTGTTTGATCTACTGAAGACCCAGCCTCAGTGCGCTGAGAAACAGGGATGTGCCGTTATCCGCACGCTGAGGTTTATTTTTACCTTGGCCGCGGTGAGTCCCCAGAGACAAGGAGAAAACATTTTAGGAGGGAGTTCGGAGCCTTTTGCTTATCCTTGAAGGAAAGCAGTCTCTGAGGATTAGCGAGGGTGGTGGTGAGGGAAGGTAGGGGGAGGAGAGTCAGAGGAATCAGAGTTATTTGGACTGCATTTTTTCCTTGCCTGATTAAATCTTAACTGACACTGGCACTTTGTGTCACTAAAAGAACACAGCCCTGGATGTGGGGCCAGGGACCAGAGGGGTGGCGGCAGAGTCTGGGACTGGCATGGCCGCTGGGCCGCTTGGCTCTGAGGACCCGCCTTGGAGCTGGAACCTGACTTGCCGGGCACTGAGGACCTGCCAAGGGGGTAACCTTCGAGTTCTGCAGCTGATGCTAACACCATGGTGCATCTCCAGGGCCGTCTATCAGGTGGGACCAGAAGCTCCTCTTGCGTTTCTTTGAAGCATGGGAAAGTGGCGGTGAATGGTGGGGAAGGGGGCATGAGCTACTGTCACATACGTTCGGGACTCTGAAGCATGTTACATTTAACAGGGAGCAGTTAACATGAGCAGAGCCTCATCTTCTAGGTGTCAAGCGTGCTATACGGTGCACCGCGTGAAGTGCACTGTAGACATGATTTAATTCAGCTTTCAAAGCCACCCGATTGAGGAAGTGCCCATGTCACCATCTTGATGATTATTGTCACCATTTTGAGATGGGGTTATTGAAACTCAGAGAAGGATGTAAGTTGTTCAAAGTCACCCAGACAGAGCCTGGTGATTTCAACCAAAGTTTTCCTGGCCGCAAAGACAAAGGATATTCTTTCCATAAGTCCATGCTCCTCTCACAACGGATGATTTATCAAACTGTGCGTGCATGCGGTGTGTGGGTGCATGCATCTGTGTGCCTGTGAGTATGCATGTGTGTGAGCATGTGTGTGCATGTGTGCATGCGTGTGTATGTGAGTGTACCTATGTGTGTATAACTGTGTGTTGGGGGTGGTGACAAGCTGATAAGGGGAGTGTGGTGTGTGGGACAGGAGGCAAGGCAGGAAGGTCCTCAGGCACCACCACGGAGCCTCCTTTCCTTTACATAGTGGCCTCTGGATTCAGACACACACCTCTCTACCCAAATATAAGAAAAGGAGAGAAACTTTCCTGAGGGAGAGTGGCACTTCTGAGTCAGTTAACTGGCGGTGGGTGCAGAGCACTTCAAAAAGGGGAGACGAGAGTGTCTGCCTTCTCCAGCTATCAGTCCAGTTAGGTGGCATTAAGCCACGTCCCTGCTGGCCATGGAGACTTCAGTCCTGACAGCCCCAGCCCTGCCTGAGAGTACCCAGATTGCACGGGGAGTGGAGGGTGCAGGCAGTGTAGCAAGTGAAAGAATGTCCCTTGGCCTGGCTCTTGAAGGGGGATGTCGCTTGTTTTTCCTCCTCTGACGGGTGTTTGTAACCCAGTTTATTTCATTAAGTTGATTTGAGCGTTTTTGGCCCTCCCTCTATGAGCTGGCTCATGACAATACTTGTAACCCAGCATGTACAGCTGGCCTTCGTATTTTCAGGTGTAATTTGGTGGTCTATAATCCCTTAATAAAACGCACTGGCTAAACCACCCGTCCCCTCGCTCCACCCCTCCTCCCGGAATGTCTGGACTTTCAGGGAAGGGAGGCTCCCTGGAAGATGTGCCCGAGGGTGTCAGGTGGGAACAGCCCCCCAGGACCCCTGCTCCTGCTTCTTCACCTGCCCCTGGGCAAGCGAGGGGTAGACCCTTTACATGGCTTCTGAAGACTTTTCTAGAATTCTTGTGCTTGAAGGACACGTACCTAAAAACTTTACTCTAAACATCAAGTGTGTCTGTCATAGATCATATGTAAAAGAAACTTACAGAGAACTCCTTCCAAATTTGACAAGCATCTGAAAAATTTACATAAGATTTCCCATGACATGTTGTGAATCTGAAAGAATCCTGGGGGGAAAGAAATCCCCAGCTGGGAGGTTCAAGCAGTAATGTGGCTGGTTTGTCCATCTGAAGCTTTTCTGAAACCGCGATTTACAGTCAAAGTCCCCAAGCTGGGTATGTGGGGGTAATTACTTAGTCAAGATGATGCTGTCTTTGCAGTGATTACAAATGAGTTTTGAAGCCCTGGCTTCCGGCCTCCACCTCTCACTTTCTTTTCATCTCCTTCTTTTTTTGGTGGGGGAGGGAACAGGGTATTGCTCTGTCACCCAGGCTGGAGTGAAGTGGTGCAACCACGACTCATTGCAGCCTCGACCTCCCTGGACTCAGGCGATCCTCCCACCTCAGCCTCCCAAGTAGCTGGGACCATGTCACCATGACCAGCTAATTTTTAAAAAAATTTTTTTAGAGACAGGGGTCTCACTATGTTGGCCAGGCCAGTCTTGAACTCCTGTCCTCAAGTGATCCTCCTCCCTAGGGCTCCCAAAGCAATGAGATTACAGGTGTCAGCCCCCATACCTGGCACTCTTTGTCTTTTAAATCAACTAAGCAGGGTGGGCTAGCCCCGCCTCAGGGGCCTTTTTCAGGATTTCCATTAACGTCCTAAGTATACTGAAGAGAGTGCTGAATCATTGGCCACCAGGCCTGGAGAAAGAATACATTTCCTGCTCAAGCATGACTCAGTTCAACTCCGCAGACAGGTCCTGAGCAGCAGATAGGTGCCTGGCGCTGTCGTGGGTGTTTGGGACTAAAAGGCTAACCACGCCTCATGCTTCTCTGTGGTCTCTGGCCAAGCCAGAGCTTTGAGGGCAGATATGTCCAACCCAGGCAGCTGGGAGGTAATCCCCACAGGTGGGTCTGGAAGGCAGCCAGGATGGCAAGTCTAAACCACTTCACCAACCTGGGAGGCTCGGTGGACAAGGACCGATTAGCAGCCTGCAGAGCCAGGCCGAGGGGGCTGGGAAAAGAAGAGGCGGCCCAGAGCAAGACCAGGCTGGGGTGGTCTGCAGGAGGTCCAAGATTACCAGCCCACGGTCAGCATTCACCTTCTCCAGCCCTCCTTTCTACTGTCAAGCAGGGCGGCTTTAGAGGCACATCTGCAATGATACACGGGCCATTTCCCATTCTTGATGGTCTCACAGGAAAGAGCCAAGAACACAAGAATTGCATTCAACAAATAGAGGCTTTGAGAAAAGTGCAGAGAGCAGCTACCTTCTTCACTGCCCCCTCAAAAAAAAAAAAAAAATCTGTCAGTCACTCCTAGCCTTTGCTTTCTCCATTACAGAATGGGAATGATAGCTTCATAGCATTGTAGGGCTCAAACAAGCGATGGAGCCAGGTGCAGTGGCTCACGCCTGTAATCCTAGCACTTTGGGAGGCCAAGGCAGGCAGATCACCTGAAGTCGTGAGTTCAAAACCAGCCTGACCAACATGGAGAAACCCCATCTCTACTAAAAATACAAAAAACTAGTCAGGCATAGTGGCACATGCTTGTAATCCCAGGTACTCGGGAGGCTGAGGCAGGAGAATCTCTTGAACCCGGGAGGTGGAGGTTGCGGTGAGCTGAGATCGGGCCATTGCACTCCAGCCTGGGTGAGAAGAGCGAGACTCCGTCTCAAAAATATAAAATAAAATAAAATAAAATAAAATAAAATAAAATAAAATAAGCGATGGATGTGAAAGTGTGTCGCAAAGACTAAAAAACATACAAATGTGAAATGTTGTTGCTTTTGTTGAAATATTGTATTTTTGCTGTTTTTGATCTTGGGAAAGACTCATCTTGAGTGTATTATTTATTAGTGATATGGTGATTAATGGCCATTTTAATGTATTTTTTTAAGCAGTACTTTTTTGCAGTTTGCCGTATCTCCATTGGCTAAGGCGATGGCTGATGGCTCTGGATGAGTTCAGCTGGGGCACTTTTTAAACACACCCATACTCAGTCCTGACTCCCAGCTGTTCTGATTTGGTTGATCCGGGGCTTAGTTGTTGAGATGGTCTAAGGGTTTTTGATTCTAACGTGCTGTCCACCTGGAGTGACTGAGCTGAAGGGGCCTCATTCTGCACATAGTAAAAGGCAGCATCAGGATCACTGGGGAGACGCTATAAATATGTATAAAACGTCATAAGCACCCCTGCTGAAGTGCAGTGGTGCAGTCGTGGCTCACTGCAGCCTCAACCTCCTGGGCTCTGGGGATCTTCCACCTCAGCCTCCCAAAGAGTTGGGGCCACAGGCATGCGCCACCATGCCCGGCTAATTTTCATATTTTTTGTAGAGATGGGGTTTCGCCATGTTGTCCAGACTGGTCTCAAACTCCTGAGCTCAAGCCACCAGCCGGTGCCATCCTCCCAAAGTGCTGGGATTATAGCTGTGAGCCACTGCGCTCAGCCTACACAATCTGTATTCTTAACACGTGATTCCTGATATTAGCAGGAACTAATGACAGAGGACAAAAAGTCGTATGTGGCACCTGACAAACGAGGGTGTGGCAATGACTTGACAAGACGACCATGAGGACTGACTCAGATCATTCAAATTAAGCCCATGGCTTGGCCTATCCAAGGCAACCAATCCATGTTAGCTTTTGTTTGTTTGTTTGTTTTGTTTTGTTTTAGTTTCTTATTTCCATAGGTTATTGGGGAACATGTGGTGTTAGTTACATGAGTAAGTTCTTTACTGGTGGTTTGTGAGATTTCGGTGCACCCCTCACCCAAGCAGTATACACTGCACCCAATTTGTAGTCTATTATCCTTCACCTACTTCCCACCATTTCCCCGAGTCCCCAAAGTCCATTGGTCATTCTTTTGCCTTTACATCCTCATAGCTTAGCTCCCACTCATGAGTGAGAACATACGATGTTTGGTTTTCCATTCCCGAGTTACTTCACTTAGAATAATAGTCTCCAGTCTCATCCAGATCGCTGAGAATGCCGTTAATTCATTCCTTTTTATGGCTAAGTAACATTCCATCGTATGTATATACCACAGTTTCTTTATCCACTCATTGATTGATGGGCATTTGGGTGGATTCCACATTTTCACAATTGCAAATTGTGCTGCTATAAACATGCGTGTGCAAGTATATTTTTTGTATAATGACTCCTGTTTTTATTATCATGAGAAAGAATGTGATCACTCCAGGTCACACGCAGAGGCAGGATGTGGCTGTGGTATGCTACTCAGCACAGGGGTCCCCTTCTCTGAACAGCACTCAGCCCCAACCCTGGAGGGAAACTTCTGTCCCATCCAGATTTCCATCTCACTCTCAGAACCATGGCTGTGGGTGAGTGGCAGCCCCCTGCACATCTCCAGTCTCTTCTCAACAGGGACTTTCGTTTTTCCAAGTGTCTTTTACATATGACTTCTTTATCACGTTACCCTCCCAAACCAGGGTTAATGGTAGGGCCTGCCGCTTCTATTAGGTTAGTACAAAAGGCATTGCAGTTTTTGCCATTACTTTTAATTACAGCAAAAACCGCAATTACTTTTGCACCAACCTAATGTAATTGGGGGTAGGGGAGACTTAAAAGGAAAATCATTAAAAATTATACAAACTTACACTTTGGGAGGCCAAGACGGGCAGATCACCTGAGGTCAGGAGTTTGAGACTAGCTTGACCAACATGGTGAAACCCTGTCTCTACTAAAAATACAAAAAAAATTAGCCGGGCATGGTGGCGGGCACCTGTAATCCCAGCTACTGAGGAGGCTGAGGCAGGAGAATCGCTTGAACCCAGGGGGTCAGGAGTTCGAGAGGTTGCAGTGAGCCGAGATGGCACCACTGTACTCCAATCTGGGCAACAAAAGCTTAACTCTGTCTCAAAAAAAAAATTATACAAACTTAGATATGAAAGAAAAAATCACAGGTTATAAATGTAAGAAAGCTGACAATCATGAGGAGCATTACAAAATTCAGAAAAGGAATGTGTGTTTATTAATTAACCTACCAACATCCCTATTATCCTCTTCTTCCTACCTATTTTTGTTGCCTACTCTTTGATCTCTTCTTCACAAGGTAATGGTTTTATAACATTTTCTACAGAGAGAGAAGAGAAAGCTAAGTCTGTCTTTCCCATGCTATGGCTGATCAAAATCTGTCCTTTCATTACTGAAAGAAAGAACGGGTTCTTTCAAATTCGTAACTTGTCATTGGAAACACTGTGCAGAGTTTTAGAATTATTGAAGAACTTGGGAAGACTTCTTACAAGTTTCTTTGTATATGATCGATTGCAGAGCATGCTGTTGAGAGTAAGATTATAGGTATATGTCATCTAAACACAGGGATTGTAGGAACATCCGATTATATTCTAGTTCCTTCAGTAAAGAAAACATTGTATGGTGCTTTTGTAATTCTGTGTCCTATGTATTAAATATACTCCTGACAGTGGGAACACTTCCGCCTGTGACCAGGAGGTATGAGAATGGAACTCTCCACTTACTATCTTATCAGTCTGAGGATTGGAAGATTCCTCTACAGATGGGTTTCTGGCTCTTGGCATTTTAAATCTTCTTTCTCTTCTGCTAGCCACATACCTTCACAGCCTGGCACCATAAGATGCAGCCATATCTTGATAAGATCTCTAGTCCTTCATGAACAAGGTGGGTGAGTCGGCTTTTAGGGGTGAGGGTTCTTGCTGGAAGCCATTTCTACGCTGGTGCAGCTCACCGTAACTTGATTACAGATGGCAGTGTCTGTGGACCTCGCATATATTCCTGACTCCCAAACTGAATTTATCCTGACCATTCTTCTCCTTAGCTGAATTCCAAAAAAAAAAAAAAAAAAAAAAGAGGCATTAGTTGTAACTGATGACAATTAAAATACCTCCGTTTTGCAAACAATGAATGCATGAACATCTTGCTAGAAATTGTCCCAGAGACTTGCAAGATCCCATGAAACGAGGAACCCTGAAGTTTAAGCTTCATTAGTTTCATGACAAATTGAGTTCTGTCCTCTCTATTGCCTCCCCACCCACCCCCACCCTGCCTCCAGCTCCACACCGCTCCTGGCTGTGCAGTAAAACTATAGGAAAAATAAAATAAATAAGACCAACAATCTGAATTATTGGCTTACCATAAATTGCTTCTGGCCCCAAAGATGTAAAACACATATGTATGGCATATGTAAACCTGTTTTAAATTTTTCTTTTTAAGTTGGAAGTCATTCGTTGGTTGATGGGGAGGGGGATTGTATTTTTTTTTTTTTTTTTGGTGTTGTTTCGTTTTGCTTTTTTTTTTTTTTTTTTTTTTGGTCTATTTGTAGAAACTGCATCCTTCATCAGAGTCATCAGAGTTGTGGACTTTGTTCCTGTTTTTTTATTTTCTAATGCCTGTTGACAAAGCACCAACAAGATAACACGCCTGGTCCTCTCCTCTCCCTGGTTCTGGGATGGCTGTGTTGAGGGTCACAGGGTACATCCCACCTTCCTCCAAGCATGAATGCCCTTGAATGTTACATGGTTTTACAGTTATCAGTGGTTCACCCATCACTGCTGCTTCTAGAAAGGAAATATGGACCAGTGTCTAGAGTGAACATCCATGTGTTAGGAATTTGAGAAGGGTCCTTTTCCTAATCTGCATAGCAGTTCTAACCTAATGCTTTAACACTGGCTGTCTGGAGACCACAGAGCCAGGCCTGCAATGACCTAGAGATACTGAATTTCTCACACACTCTGTAAGAAAAACAAGTGAGCTAATATGTGAGATCACCTACCAACCTAGAGTAGGGTTTGTAATTACGTAGAACACTTTGTGTGTTTTCTTCTTTGTAGAAAATATGCTTCTGAAACTGAGAAATTCTAGAATAATGATTTTGAAAATGCATCTCTAAATGTCCACATGATTACTTTATAGTGACATCAATGATCCATTCTCCTAATAAAGAACAATTCCTCTAAAATGAGATTGGGTTTTCAATGATTCGTTTTTATCTTCACAAACAACTCATACAACCAATCTGGGACTGATGGAATCTGCCATGACCCAACCAAACGTTTCCACATGTGGAAAGTTGGACTTTGATTCTCAATTTGCTGTTTTTGCTGTTCCCCTTTCATCATTCTGTTATGGCAATGTATGTTTTAAAGAGTGATGCCCTGCGTATTATTTAATGCCTACATATGGTGTGGGCTTGGCCTTTTGTCTGATGATCTACATGTGTGGTTAAAAAAAAAAAGACGCTTGCACCTTAGCAAATCTATTAAATTTCTCTGTCAAGTCTGCACATTTGTTTGTTTTTAGTTTTTTTCGGGCATTCATTAAGGCCCTAGGTGCCTGTCAGTAAAGGAAGATGTGTTTGCATTTCTACCAGTGTGCTTCCATTTCACTCACCCTGTCGTTTGCAACCGTACTTTCTTAAATTGATGCAGAAACATATTTTTGCAATAGGATGGAAAGCAAAACTCTCACTTCTTACATTTGCAAATTGTTCTTCCTTGATGTGGACAGTATTTGCAAACAACCTGGCAGCTCAATTTTTACTTTGTTTATAAAATATTCTTGAATCTGACATGACATGGGGGATATTTTCATTCTCCTTGAAAGCACTTTTCTTTGTTCCAGTGAGTAAATAATACTTTGTTTGGGGGTTTACAATTAGCTGCCAGTTTTTGCATCAGCCACCAGTAATTTGGGTTCTGTCTCTCCCGCCATATGCTAATCCACCACCAAAGCATTGTGGGAATCAACTCAAAATTTGAGCTTTTGATCAATAGCCAACTACCTTTGAACACTGAGGGCTTCTAAAGGTCCACTTAGGTGGAGCTCAGGAATAGTAATCCCACTGAAAAGAGAACAGCCAGGGTTTTACTTAAGTTGTGTTTGTTTTGGAGTCTCCTGTGGTGGAACTGATGGAGATGATCAGGAATCTAATTGCTCTGCTATTCCCTTGAAAAAATGCATATTTCACTAAATAGAGAGTCTATTTGCTTACCATTCTCAAAAGGTTCTAGTCTTCACAAATGGGTGTCTTTTCAAAATTTCATCATGTAAGAGACAAGTTTTGACACCAAAAAACTATATAGATGTATATCTTTTTGAAATGTTCAGAGTATATTTCCAAATGCATTTTATTATTTTTGATTCTCAATACCCTTGGGGGTAAGTACTGTCATCTTCATTTTTATAAATAACGGTATCGTAACGAGACTCAGAGAAGTTAGTGGCTGGTCTCCTCTGGGGAGAGA
This sequence comes from Theropithecus gelada, assembly GCF_003255815.1. Classification (NCBI taxonomy): domain Eukaryota; kingdom Metazoa; phylum Chordata; class Mammalia; order Primates; family Cercopithecidae; genus Theropithecus; species Theropithecus gelada. The sequence goes on from NC_037677.1 coordinate 35,713,731, forward strand.
TCTCAACAGCCACACTGTAGACATTTGTTCTGGGGCAATGATCAGCTACAGAAGAAATGGTGTATTTGGAGTAGTCTCTTTCAACAAAGTCATTTGGAAGAAGATGGCTAGTAGCAGCTGCAGAAGCTGAGTGGCTAAGTTCCTCTACTTCTCCATTAATTAAATGAAGATTCATTCATTCATTCATTCATTCATTCATTCATTCATTCATTCATGTGTTTGTTCATTCATCTAACAAATAATTAATGAACACCCTCTATGTACCAGACATTGAGCTTAGTTCTGGAGGTAGAATGGTAAATTCATTCATTCATTCATTCATTCATTCATTCATGTCTTTGTTCAGTCATCTAACAAATAACTAATGAACACCCTCTATGTGCCAGACATTGAGCTAAGCTCTGGAGATATAATGGTAAACCAAAAGAAAAAAAATATGATTGCATACTCTTATAAAGGTGGAAATCTGACATCATTTACTCAGCAGCATTAATATAATGATTAGACAGTTTCAAGTCAAATTAAAATTGGAGGTCAGTGCTTTGAGGACAAGGCACCTGGTAACCTAAGAGGGACCTTGCCTTTTCTGTGATGTTGGGGAAAGCTATTTGAGGGGCACTATTTGGTCAGAGGTCTTAAAGATAAGTAGGAATTAACTAGGCTGAGGTGGTGGGAGGTGGACAGGCAGAAGTCACATTTGGTATCAAACCTAAGTTGCTATGACAGATGGGATGACAAGAGCTCTGAACCATCAGGTGGCCTTATTTAATAAGCATCATGTGTTTAAAATCATTTACAATGATGTTGCCTATACAGCTTGGCCACTGGCCCTCTCTACTAAGCACTGTCGTACCCACCACTGGCCCTTTTGAAAACCAGCTGGTCTGTTTTGGAAGCCTCACCACCCAGCCTCAGATGCAAATTGTCTTCATTCTCAAGGGTATGAGCTCATCACCACACCAGATGGGTTTCCAGTGAATGACTGTCCTGCAATCTGAGTATTTTCATGTCGTGTTAACTCCCTTTGAAAAATGGAAAGAGGATATGGGGGTGTCTTTCCCATCTTTGTAAGTTGGAGGAGAATTTCCTAGTTGTGGCCATATCCTCTACAGATTGAGAGAGAGCATACCTTTTGGAAGGAGACATAAATTCTGGCTAAGGATCCACTTACAATCATGTTTTAACTGTGCTCAATCCATTTTTACCATAGTGGTCATCAGTTAAAGTAACTTAGCTTCTGCAGTGGATAACTTGGAAATCTCAGTGATTTAACACAAGAGAAATGTATTTCTTACTCATAAAAAGTTAAACATGCTCTGGTAGGTAGACAGCCTTCCGTAGGATCATTCGATGTCATCTTGTGACTCTGCCCTCCTCTGGGTCTCAGTGTCCTCTTCACTTAGAAAAAAAAAGGCAGGGGGAAATGGAAGAGCTCTGGTGAGAGATTTTTACGGGTCAGACCAAGAAGAAGTGGGGCTCCCCTTCTTCTCATTGGCCAGAACTTGGTCACATGACCACACACCCAACTACCACACAGACTGGGACGTGCAGGTGGGTTGGGCTGCCAGTCAGTCCATCCCAGACAGTCAGCTTAGCATGATGTTAGAAGCACGTGTCCTGAAGTCCATGAATTATATATAAGTCCCTACTCCAAGAGGGTAAGTCTGAGTACAAATCACTTCCCCTTTGGAGCCCAAATCCTCTCATCTATAACATGGCAATAACATTATTTGCCACATAGTGTTATCCTCAGGAATGAATGAGACTATATATATAAAGTACGTAGACCAAACCTGAGAAATAGTACAGTTCCAATCAATGTTTAGCCACAGTTATCAATTTATTCCTGGGCTACAAAATCAAAGCAAATCTCGAGATGCTTGATCTTTCTGTGTCACCTGAGAAATGATGAGTACAGAACAATATTCCTTAATGTCTCAAAAAATTAAAGCGTCCATTTCAAAAATAAGTGTAGGATTGTTACTATTATCATAACTGTGGTGAGTTTCCTTTAAGTTTCCAGGGGAAATTCAGTGAAGGCTTTTGACAAACAATTTTGTCAGGAAACAAGCTGCCACCAAAGATTCTAGGCAGGCAATGTTGGCGTCTTGGGTAGCAGATACCTCCTGGGGCTCATAGAAGAGTGAAGTTCACACTGTTAGTGGTTCCTAGAAATCTAAAAAGGCCTCTATTCTCTCCTCTCTCCAATCCTGGATCCAAAGGCGGGGGCTGCCCCTCCTACACCATGCGGCTTTGTTTATGCTTCCCAAGGCAAGCATTTTGTGATTTCCCTGTTCTGGGGCAGCCACAGTGCCTTTTCCACAGCATCTACTGGTCTGGGCCAAATAACCTGCGGTTCAAGTTCTCTCTTGGCCAAATAGAGAGCACGAGGACGCCCCCAAGCATTTGCAGAGCGAGGGGAAGTGCCTGTTGATACTCAGCCCTGGGGGGCAAATTGCAGCTGACCCAGTATTGCAGGGCTCTGATCCAGGAATGGCAGCAGAAGGGCAGTAAGTGCCAGCTCCCACAGTGCCCCCGGGTGGAAACTGAGTACATGCATGAACTTGGCGTGGCCTCATTTTCACGACTGTGTTATATCTGGTTTGTCTCCCAAGCTCATGAAGCGGGTAAAACCATGAAAAAATGAGCTCAGCTATCATGACACAACCTGGCTATTATCTAAAATACCCTTCTCTAAAAGGTCTTTGAAGAATAGTGAACCTGTTACCTGATGATTACAAATCTAAAAAAAAAAAAAAAAAAAAAAATCACAGCTTTTTTTTTTTTTTTTTGGTGAGACAGAGTCTTGCTCTGTCACCTGGAATGGAGTGCAATGGCACAATCTCAGCTCACTGCAACCTCTGCCTCCCAGGTTCAAGCAATTCTTCTGCCTCAGCCTCCCAAGTAGCTGGAGCTACAGGTGCATGCCACCCTGCCCGGCTAATTTTTATATTTTGTAGTAGACACGGGGTTTCACCATATTGGCCGGGCTATTCTCAAACTCCTGACCTCAGATTCGCCTGCCTCAGCCTCCCAAAGTGCTGGGATTACAGGTGTGAGCCAGCGCACGCAGCCCACTCACAGCTTTTGAGTATGGATAGACATTCTCTAATTATCATTGTTGCAGGGAGAGGGGACTTTTATTGAGAAAGGATTCTCATAATTGCAAGTGCCCATTGCTGAGAATCCCAGCCAAGGCTGTCCAATAAAATTCCCACATTTAAGCCATTTCATAGAATAAAATAGAGTGCTAGGGAAAATTGTTAACTTAGTCCAGTGCAATCCCTTCTCTTCCATCAAGGCTACATCTCAACCATCCAAAGAAACTACCAGTCTAGACTGGTTATAATTGTAAAAAGCAGAATAGGCCAGGCACAATGGCTCATGCCTGTAATCCCAGCACTTTGGGAGGCCGAGGTGGGTGGATCACCTGAGGTCAGGAGTTCAAGACCAGCCTGGCCAACATGGCGAAACTGTCTCTACTAAAAATGCAAAAAAATTAGCTGGGCATGGTGGTGTGTGCCTGTAATCCCAGCTACTTGGGAGACTGAGGCAGGAGAATCACTTGAACCCAGGAAGGGGAGGTTGCAGGGAGCCAAGATCATGCCACTGCACTCCAGCCTGGGTGACAGAGCAAGGCTCCGTCTCAAAAACAAACAAATAAAAGCAGAATAAACAAATGGTGTTTATTTAGTTCTGTTTCAGGTGCTTTACATACATACTCATTCTCCCAATTAGTATGTATGTAAATATTCACAATTAACTGATTAATTACCCCATTTTATGGATAGGAAAATGGAGGCTTGGTCACACATCCCAAGATCACAGAGAGGCCAGATCTGAGCTGGCTGTTAATCACTGTGTGTAGTAATTGTAAAAAACACTGATTCACCTACCATAGTGTTAACCACCTCCCACCAGAGTTCCTTCCTTTTTCCCTCCCTTACCCTTGCAGCCATTTGGGCAAAGACTCTCTCAGTGTCGGTCCAGTCCTGATGAGGTCAGCATAGTGTTGGCGCATTTGATAATGCTTAAAATACAGTCAGCTGGTTGCCTTCTTTTGTCGTTTAAAACTGTCTATCTTCAGTTTCTTTGTCGTGTTTGGGATTGAAAGATAAAAACAGCTCTTGCTCACTCACTGAAGTCTTGTGAAATAGCCCATTTAGCCTTTCAGATCAGATTCTATGGCTTTGGACTAAGAAGCTCTTGATGAATAACAGCGGACGTTTATTTAATGCTCAATGCACACGCACTTCACATGTACAGGTTTCATCCTCAAGGCAACCAGATGAGGGGGTACCTTACTGTCCAATTTTATGCAGGAGGAAACTGAGTCACAGGGAGCTTTAAATCATTTGCCGAAGATCACTCAACTAGTGATTGTAGAGAAGAATTCAAACCCAGTTTGACTTCAGAGTCCAGGGTTTCAAGCACCAGGCAATATTGTCCATACTAGGGGGTCAGTATGACAAACCTGCTGACTACCAAGGTATTTTTGTGGAATCCTCGCATCGTCTCCTTCCTCTTTCAGCCGACGTTGCTTGCACCATTTCTACAGTCATGTTCCTCAGAACTTCAAATATCCTCCTTTCATTTCATTGGTATTTTAATCAGTCATCAAATAGATTGGGGACGGGGAGGCATGGTTACTGGAATACCGTAGCTCTGGAGCTGAATCTTTCTCTGTTTTTTGTTTTGTTGTTGTTTGTTTTGTTTTGTTTTTGAGACAGAGTCTTGCTCTGTTGCCCAGGCTGGAGTGCAGTGGTTTGATCTCAGCTTACTGCAACCTCCACCTCCCAGGTTCAAGTGATCCTCCTGCCTCAGCCTCCTGAGTGGCTGGGACTACAGGTGTGCGCCACCACGTCCAGCTAATTTTTGTATTTTTAGTAGAGACGGGGTTTCATCATGTTGACCAGGCTGGTCTCAAACTCCTGACCTCAAGTGATCCGCCCGCCTTGGCCTCCCAAAGTGCTGAGATTATAGGCATGAGCTACCACGGCCCACAGAAGGTGAATCTTAGTTTTAGCAGCTACTAGCTGTGTGTTTACGATCCTGCTATGTAACTTCAGCTTCCTTTGCTGTAAAATGGGGATAATAAGACCTCAACATTTTGTTGTGATGAATGGGATATTGTACGTAAAGCCGTAAAGCTCTTAGCATCATTCTGACAGACAATAAGCATTCTGGGCCGGACACGGAGGCTCACGCCTATAATCCCAGCATTGTGGGAGGCCGAGGCAGGTGGATCACCTGAGGTCAGGAGTTCGAGACCAGCCTGACCAACATGGAAAAACCCCATCTCTACTAAAAATATGAAATTAGCGTGGTGGTGCATGTCTGTAATCCCAGCTGCTCAGGAGGCTGAGGCAGGAGAATCGTTTGAACCCAGGAGGTAGAGGTTGCAGTGAGCCAAGATCGTGCCACTGCACTCCAGCCCAGCGAATAAGAGTGAAAAAAAAAAAAAAAGTAAGCATTCCGTAAAAGGTGGTCATGGCTGTTGTTCACGCGACTGTTTTACATTCCAATCACGCAACCTTTAATGAGTTAGAAGCCAGTTGGTGTGCTGATACCGAGAGAGAAACACAAAAGGATAGGATACAGTCTTTGCTGCAACTTTCAGAATAGCTAGGTAAATCAGTCACGTAAGTAGGGAAGAGATAACTAGCAATGTACTGCAGTAGCATATAGAGGCCGGGTGAGAAATTCTGACAAGAAATACCACTGGATTTCAGAGGAAGAAGCAAACTGTGCTGAGAGCAGGATCTAGGGAGGAAGTTGAAGAACAGGCAGGCTTTATATAGGTTCTTACAGAGGGTAGGGTTTTCAGAAAAAGAAAAAAAGGCAAGCAAAACGAAAGGTGTAGGGAAAAGAACGGTGGATTCCTAGTCGCCATATGTAATCAACTTTCTAAGTGGCTTACAGTCAAACAGAGAGAAAGAAAAGGAGTGAGTGAGCAAGTTTTAGGGGCCAAAAAGATACAAGGACACAATAAAGAATAAATGGAACGGAAAACTGAAAATGCAAAAAGGGCTAGCAATTTGTTCAACCCTATGAATTCATATTGCTTGCAGAAATAACACCAAAGATTCCCAGTTCCCAGCTAGATTCTAAATCTTGAGACAATGTGCTTTCCCCAGCGAAGGAGGATTTTTACTCTTCCTCCTTTTTCTCTGGACTCTGTTTATGATACAGTGCTAATCACAGAGGAGGGGTATGGCCAGGCACGGTGGCTCACGGCTATAATCCCAGCACTTTGGGAGGCTGAGGCAGGCGGATCACCTGAGGTCAGAAGTTCGAGACCAGCCTGGTCAACATGGTGAAACCCCATCTCTATTAAAAATACAAAATTTAGCCGGGCATGGTGGCGCATGCCTGTAGTCCCAGCTAGACGGGAGGCTGAGGCAAGAGACTTGTTTGAACCTGGGAGGCAGAGATTGCAGTGAGCCCAGATTGCACCACTGCACTCTAGTCTGGGCAAAGAGAGTGAAACTCTGTCTCAGAAAAAAAAACAAAAAGGAGGGGTTAGATGCAGAAACATAAACACTGGGGCACTGTAGCCTCCCTAAGGTATCTGCCTGTTTGTTGAAAGTTTCAGCTTCAAGGCCAGCTTTGCCTTTTCACACACAGCTCTGCTGAGTCAGGGCCATCCACTAGAAGGCGGGCTGATCTTGTTCTTCATAAACTGTTTGGGTTTCCCTGTGGTTCAGAGCCACTGACGCCTTTCACGACTTTCTAAGCCAATTATTTAACAAGAATGTTCTGGACAAGCAGACACCCAGTTCTCAGGCCTTGAGGAATTGCCCAGTGTGGGGGCTGGAGGGAGGATCAGAACAAATGTGGAACTTATTGTGAATCTCAGTTTTCAAAAATGCTCAACGTCTACACTTTCCCCCTTCCGAGGATTTTGCTAAGGGCCAACACCAGGGAGTAGCCCATTTGTTTGGTTTTCTCATCCAACCTCTTGCTGTTTTACGAAATCTTAATGCTGCTGGAAAATTCAAGTTGATTCATTTGAATCTTAGTACTCACTGCTAATTGTCTAGTAAACTAACAGTTTTCTCTGCCGCTCAGAAAAATACACAGTCGTACATCCATGATTATTTTATTTTTCCTTTGCTAGAAATTTTAGATTAGCATCATGGCGTAACCAAGATGAGCTTTGGTGACTTCAGTGTCAGACTGACACCGGTCCATACTCCAGCTCCACCATTTGCCCGTGCATGGACTTGGCAAGCAACTTTCTTGTCCTGAGCCTCAGTTTTGTCTTCTGTTAAACAGGGTCAAAATCAGTTTCTTCTAGGGTTGTCTTAAAGATGAAGAACCTACATAAGGTTGGACACAGTGACTCATGCCTGTAATCCCAGCACTTTGGGAGGCCAAGGCAGGCAGATCACTTGAGGTCAGGGGTTCAAGACCAGCCTGGCCAACATGGCATAACCCCATCTCTACTAAAAATACAAAATTAGCTGGGTGTGGTGGCTCATGCCTGTAGTCCCAGCTACTCAGGAGGCTGAGGCACGAGAATTGCTTGAACCTGGGAGGCAGAGTTGCAGTGAACCAAGGTGACACAGTGACAGAGTGAGACTGTCAAAAAAAAAAAATTCTACCTAAATCACTCAGCACACTGTATAGCACAAACAAGATGCTCCATAATGGTAGTATTTCGTTATTAATATTTCACTCACTATTGAAGTACTCCTGGGAATCCGCCTTTCTTGGAAGATCCCTTTGCAACAACTTTAGAGATGAATTTGAAAGGGGGTAAAATAAAAGCCACCTGGATGTTTTTCACATGCATAACCAATTTCAAGCCAAGAATGGGAGAAACCGGAAAATACCGGAATATTCCTCGTACATGCTGCTTTATGTATTCTAATAATGTCCTTCTCTTCCCCTCAGCCCCACCTTCCTTCTCATTGTGTTTTTCTGGAAGGCTGGTTATCTCCACATATGGAACACAGTTTCCCTTTAGGGCCTTTAATATGCTAGAAATTCCAAAACAAAGTAGACCCCGGCAGGACACTGGCTCCACGTTGGCAAATAAGTTTGCCATCAGGCGCCACTTCTGGTATTACAATGTGTTTTTAATTAAGGAGGGAACTGTAGCCCCAGACTTCAAGGGTTGGTTTCTAGCCACATGCAAAGGCCTGAGGACTAGTATTGCAGCTCATCTGCAGAAAAGAAGTGCCCAGGGCCAGAGGGAATCTTCTCCACCCCGCTGTATTGGTAGTCCACGTAGCCACCAGATACTTCAGTGACTTGGATTAGGAGTACGATGGATCACCCATCATCAAATGGCATTTAACAGCAGAATTAGGCCAAGCGTAGTGGCTAACGCCTGTAATCCCAACACTTTGGGAGGCTGAGGCAGGCGGATAGCTTGAGGTCAGGAGTTCAAGACCAGCCTGGCCAACATGGCAAAACCCTGTCTCTACTAAAAATACAAAAATTAGCTGGGCATGATGGTGAGCACCTGTAGTCCCAGCTACTGCGGAGGCTGAGGTACAAGAATCGCTTGAACCCAGGAGTCGGAGGCTACAGTGAGCTGGGATTGAGCCACTGCACTCCAGCCTGGGTGACAGAGTGACACTCTGTCTCAAAAAAAAAAAAAAAAAAAAAAAAAAAGCAGAATTATTAACATGGGGTTGGAAGAGTTGGAAGACTACCTTACCATAGACAATTGAATATAATGTATGCTTTGTTAGTAGTCTGTGACATTTGAAAAATTGGCCCTAAGAAAGAAAATTGTGTCCATGGCTAAAATAAATGAAGTGAATGTCTTTTATTAGAAGAAAATCCAAATTGCTTTCAAAGATAATGTACCGATGATTTCCAGCCCACTTACAATCTATTGCAAGTTAAAAGTGTAACGAGAGAGGGGTTTGAGGGAAGACCTTGCATTGAACACCGGCACTCTGAAAGGGTTTGGTGCGGGATTTTGAACCCAAGCCAGTGGATCTGAGATGAACTCCAGGTACTGCCTTGGCAGAGCTATGATGATCCCAATAACTCACACAGGCTGCCAGCCACAGAACATGGGGCAGTGCTGCCATGCATGGATGGTGACACCAGGGTCTGCAGGGCTCTGATGGTGCTGGAAGGGGAATTTCTCATCTCAATTCCCCTTCCCATGACTTGGGCCACTGGAACCACTGATTGGGTTTGGCTGTGTCCCCATCCAAATCTCATCTTGAATTGTAGCTCCCACAATTCCCATATGTCATGAGAGGGACCCGGTGGGAGGTTACTGAATCATGGGGAAAGGTCTTTCCCATGCTGTTCTCATCATAGTGGATAAGTTTCAGGAGATCTGATGGTTTTATAAAGGGGAGTTCCCCTGCACACACTCTCTCTTGCCTGCCGCCATGTAAGACATGCCTTTTGCCTTCCACCATGATTGTGAGGCCTCCCCAGCCACGTGAAACTGTGAGCCCATTAAACCTCTTTTTCTTTATAAATTATCCAGTCCCAGGTATGTCTTTATCAGCAGTGTGAGAATAGACTAATATAGTCACCGAGTGCAATAGGAAACTGATTAGAAAGAGGGACTCTCCTTTTGTTTATTTCTTTACAAACACAACCCAACCTGTAGAGAAGCAGCAGAGACTAAATGGAGCAGTGAACACTGTGCAGGCTTTGGTCTGTTTCTGTCTTGATGTCCTAGCACAGAGCTGGATCCTGGTTTTTGCTTGTGATTTGTTTTTGTAGAGAAGGAATAAGTACTGGCTGCTATCCTATGGTGGTTCTTTGTAAAGTGAACTTCCAGTATGATGATGATGATGCTGAGTTCTTAAACTTTAAAAAAGGTAAAAATAATTGATACTGCAAGAGTAATGACAATATGCAGTTGTCCACCCTTATCCTTGGGGAATCCCTTCCAAGACCCCCAGTGGGTGCCTGAAACCTCGAATGGTACCAAACCCTATATATACTATACTATATATACATTACTTTGGATAAAGTCTCATTTATAAATTAGGCATAGTAAGAGATTGACCCTTATAACTAATACAACAATTCTAACAATATGCCAGGTTCATTGCTTTTGTGCTTCAGACTATTAAGTAAAATAAGAGTGACTTGAATACAAGCACTATGATCTCAAGACAGTCGATCTGGGAACCAAGATGGCTACCAGGTGACTAGTGGGTGAGAAATGTGGACAGCAGAAGCTAGACAAAGGGAGGCTCCATGTCCCAGGAGGGATGGAGTGGGAGGGTGTGAGATATTTTCACGCTATTCAGAATGACATGCAATTTAAAACTTATGAATTATTATTTCTGGAATTTCCCATTGACCATCTTTGGACTTCTGTTGACCATGGTTAACTAAAGCCTTGGAAAGCAAAACTCTAGATAATGGGGGACTGTGGTATGTGGTTATCACTTTCTTGGGGGCATCATGCCATAGCTCCCTTTAGAATAAAAAGGAAAATGTAGACGTTATGGGAAAATGTTCACGAGCTAAGGGTAGGTGAGAACAAAAACAGGACACAAAACTGTTCATACAAAGCAGCCTCAGTTTCACAAGGGGAAGAGCATCTATACGGAAGAGCCTGGGGGGAAAACAGCATTCTCGTAGAAGCAGGGGCCTTTGAGTACTTCCCATAGGGGCTACAGGTTCTGGAGATAATTTAGTCCTCACATCACCTGGTGTGAGGCAGTAGCTATGACCACCATCCTCATCCTACAGAAGAGAACTCCTGAGTTTTAAAGTTTCCATAATTTGGGCCGGGTGGGGTAGCTCACACCTTGTAATCCCAGCACTTCGGGAGGCTGAGGTGGGTGGATCACCTGAGGTCAGGAGTTTGTAGACCAGCCTGGCCAACATGGTAAAACCCCGTCTCTACTAAAAATACAAAAAAATTTAGCCAGGCGTGGTGGTGGGCACCTGTAGTCCCAGCTACTTGGGAGGCTGACGCAGGAGAATCGCTTGAGCCCGGGAGGCAGAGGTTGCAATGAGCTGAGATTATGCCACTGCACTCCAGCCTGGGTAACAGAGTGAGACTCCATCTTTAAAAATAAATAAGTAAATAAAAATTAAAAAATAAGGTTTACGTAATTTGCAACTACCCCTCAGTAAGAACTGACAGAGCCAGGTTTGGACCATCATGCTTCTAGAATTTGTGATCTTTGCCGTATAGCAGTTATTTTGGGGTAGGAATTACAGGAACATTTTAAATTCCTTTCACTTTTTGGTGTTTCCTTTTTTGTTGTTGTTTTCTTTTTTAGCCACAGGGTCTCACTCTGTCACCTGGGCTGGAATGTAGTGGTGCCATCTTAGCTCACTGCAGCCTCCAACTCCTGGGCTCAAGTGATCCTCTATCCTCAGCCTCCCAAGCTACTGGGACCACACCTGACTCGTTTTTAAAAATTTTTTTTGTAGAGATAGGGTCTTGCTGTGTATCCCAGGCTAGTCTTGAACTTCTAGCCTCAAACAGTTGTCCTGCCTCAGTCTCCCAAAGGGCTGAGATTACAGACATGAGTCACTGTGCCCAGCCAGCCACTCCATTAAAAAAAAAGGAAAAAAATGAGCATATATTACTAGAAAAATCAGAAGAAAGAGCATAAAAAGGAAAAAAAAAAACACACACATCATGAAAAAAGTCACACTTCCTTCATCTTGGAGATTTTAAATTAAACTGGATTTAATTGGCTCTAAAGCAAGCCACTTCCCAATTTAAGATGAATATCTTAAAGAACTTCTTGAGAAAAGAACTTCAAAACTTGAAAAAGCAAAGAGAACAGATACTTTGCACCAACCACTTCTCTGTAAAATTTTAGATTGTTTTATTTATTTTATTATTATTTTTATTATTAGAGATGGAATCTCACTCTGTAGCCCAGGCTGCAGTGCAGTAATGCAATCTCAGCTCACTGCAAACTCCACCTCCCGGGTTCAAGCGATTCTCCTGCCTCAGCCACCCAAGTAGCTGGGATTACAGGCGCCCACCACCAGGCCCAGCTAACTTTGTATTTTCAGTAGAGATGGGGTTTCACCATGTTGGCCAGGCTCATCTTGAACTCCAGACCTCAAGTGATCCACCCACCTCAGCCTCCCAAAGTGCTGGGATTACAGGTGTGAGCCACCATGCCCAGCCAAAATTTTAGATTGTAATACCTGATTATGTTAACATTTGTCCTGTCAATCAGCACACCTCTCTGAAACATGGCTGGTTGGATCCCTTCATCTGTACTCTCCATCCTTTCTGCTCCACCTCTTTCAGTAGCTTTCTCTTTCAACTTTCCCCACTTCCTTCATCTTCAGTATCTCCCTCTGTAGTTTTCCTCTGAGTCTGCATTCAAACTTAGATCTTCCCATCAATCTTAGAAGATATGTTCTTTCAAGCCTGCTACGATCCCAAGATGGCGCACTACCTCTCTCCTTCCTTCCCTGCTGGCTGTCAGGTGCAACACACTCTTCCTGGAGCCCCGCATGCTCACCACCAACTCCATAAGCCTCATAACCTTGACTTCTGCTCCTGCTGTCCCTTCTTCCCTGAAAGATCACCAATGGCCATTCCGTTGTCACACCCCGTGCCATTGCCCCATCTGCCTCAATGTTTCTGTCGCTTTGATCACCTCCTTCTGTGGAATCTCCCAGCACCCTTGGCTTCTCTCTCCCTGCCCTAGCCTGCCCCTCTTCCTGCTTCTCTGAGCCTTCCCATTGCTAGTTTCTCTTGCTCCTCATCCCACCTAAATGGATAAACCCAAACAGGAATTCTCAGTCTTGTCCTCTTCTCTCTCTCTACTCCCTTCGAATCTCAGTATTTTTTGAGCAGCGTTATGTTCTTGTCTTAGCTTATCTACAACTCCCAAACACAAGGGAAGCTTCCATTCTCCTGGGCAAGGGAGAAGATAAACAAATAAGCAGGATAAGGTCATCGGGAAGAACTTCCTGACATGATGACATCTGAGCTGAAACCCAAATGAGGAAAAAGAATGAGCCAAGCAAAATTCTCTGGAAAGAACACAGGGAAAAGGGAAGAGAGCATGCAAATGTCGTGAGGCAGAAACGAATGTGACACATGGTAGGAAGAGAGGGAAGACAGTGTGGCTAGGGAATAGCGAGTAAAGGGGAGAGTGGAAGAGAGAGAGGTTGGAAAGGCAGATTCCTCCAGGAAATGTTAAGTCCCCACCTCACTTGCTCCCTCTATTATCCTACCTGGTCCATTCTGCCTTGTCATGGCATATTTATTTTACAATTATTTACATCATGTCTTGTATCTCCTACCCTATCGTAGGCACCTTTAGTGGGAAGATCAGGTCTTACTTATTTTTCTATCCCCTCCAGTGCTAGATCAACACAGTGTTAAATTAGTTGAATGTCAGTGGAGGAGATAAGACAGAAATGAAATCTATGAAGATTCAGACATTCCCAAGTTAAAACTAGTCTTGAGTTACAGATCAAGACGATGCCAGAAATAACATCACACTGAAACATCAGTAAAATTTAGTCACCATGGCAAAGGCCAAATGTCCCTTTCTTTTTTGCCTCCGCCTGCCTGGGAATTTAGCATCCCCTAAAGCTACTCATCTGGGACAGGATTTTAGGGTGTGTGCATGTTTTCCATCTCCACAGGACCAGCTGTGGGTGGAGGAGAATTCTAACATTGGCTAAGGTCAGACCCAATTAACCCCAAAGACTCCTTCCCCAGCAAAGAGTTGTGAAGTAAGTCGGTAACGTGGCTAATGAAAGAAACATTTTCTGAGATGTTGTGATCTCTCATAAGAAGTGTTGATTCTTGATGACACAGAAAATGACTAACATCTTATTTCATGCATTCAAAAAAGAAAAACACACAGATGTGAGTGCTTCTTTCCATACCCCAGTGCTTCTGAAACAAGACGCTGAGAAATCTCCATGCTTTAGGGTGCAGCTTGAGCCTTGCCAGAAAACCTAGGTTCCAGTGTCAACTTGGTAGCATTTATTAACAGTGTGACTTGCGATGTCCCTTACACACTGTGGGTCTTAGTGTCCTCATCTATAAAGTAAGGATTTATAAAATCTATCCAATAGTATTGATGTGAAGACTAAAAGTTTTTGGAATTGCTTTGTAAGTCGTAAAGGGTCTTACAAAATGCAAGTAATCTCAAGCTTTTGAAAAGTCTTGGCAATATCAATTCTGTTCTTCAATATGTGGAACTATAAGAACATAATATTCCCAGAGTTCTTTTTGATTAAATATGGCCCTAGATGTGAGTTTTTCAGACCCATGATGTATTTCCCAAATCTGGAAGATGAATACTAAAAGAAAACTCAACTTGAAGTCATGTTTAAATTCCCGTGTGAACTAAACTTCGTGTAAGTAAGCAAAGCTGTACTTGAAAAGTTAACTTTTAGAAAATGCAAGTAGAAAACCTCTCATTACCCCATCCTATTTTTTTTTTTTTTTTTTTTATCACTAGAACCTAGAACTTGGGAGCTCCTCTCACAAATTCACCCATACCAGGGCCAACAACGTCTTTCACCCTGATTGTCAATAGTAGAACCTGCCTTTACTGAGTTTATCGATCTTGAAAGTGAAAGGCCTTTACAAGTGGTTACATAGTCACTGAAGAGCATCCAGTGGCATGTACTGAATTGTATTTATTCCATAAAAGATTTAATCAACAATGAAAATAAACAAACTCCAGTTCCTAAGCACTCACAACTGCCCATACTTTAGGTGGCTTGAACGTGATTGCAAATGCCATAATATTTGAATGATCAAATAAATCGTTTGCATTTTTAACTTATTAAAAATCCTCTCAGCCGGGTGCAGTGGTTCACGCCTGTAATCCCAATACTTTGGGAGGCTGAGGCTGGCAGATCACGACATCAAGAGATCGAGACCATCCTGACCAACATAGTGAAACCCTGTCTCTACTAAAAATACAAAAATTAGCTGGGTGTGGTGGTGCGCACCTGTCGTCCCAGCTACTCGGGAGGCTGAGGCAGGAGAATCGCTTGAACCCAGGAGGCGGAGGTTGCAGTGAGTCGAGATTGCACCACTGCACTCCAGCCTGGGCGACAGAGTGAGACTCTGTCCTCAAAAAAAAAAAAAATCCTCTCTTCCATGGGCTTATCAGTTCTCCTCATCCCCACCGCCTGCTCCCTGCTCGGAATTTTTGCCCATCCTGTACCTTAGAGCTGCCTGCAAAATGCTCCTAACTCCTCCCCATCTTCATCCAGTCATCTTCACCTTCAGTCCATTCATCTATCATTGTACAAGTCACTTGTCTGCTATGATATCAATGCCTTTAGTGGCTCTTAGTAAACTATTTTAGGGCCAAAGATTTCAGCAGCAAAGACCTTTGCCAGAATTCTATACTGAACTCCCAATATATAAAATAGATTTCAGGCTGGGCACAGTGGCTCACACCAGTAATCCCAGAGTTTTGGGAGGCTAAGGAGGATCGCTTGAGCCCAGGTGTCTACCACTGCATTAAGCTATGATTGCACCACTGCGCTCCAACCTGGGCAACAGTGAGAATCCTGTATCTTAAATATATATATATATATTTCAACATGACATTTTAGTAGCATAACTGAATAACATTTATTACAAGTCCATTTAATGAGAACCATATTTGGTTGCACAATAACAAGAAAATCCTGGAACACACTGATAAGGCTTTTTTTTTTTCAATTTACTTTTTATTTTTTATAGAGGCAAGATCTCCCTATTTTTGCCCAGGCTGGTCTTGAATCCCTGGCCTCAAGTAATCTTCCCGCCTTGGCCTCTCAAAGTGCTGGGATTACAGGTATCAGCCACTATGCCCAGCCTGATAAGTTTGTTTTATTTTCTGTTTATTTTTTTTTTTTTTTGAGTGGACATGCACAGGCCAGAATATTTGAAAAGGACGGGACAGAGTTACTCTTGTTGACTCTGGATGACATGGAGAATAACTAACCAATGAGGCATTTGGGAAAGTTTCAAACAGATCCAAAGTGATGGCAGAAGGATCTATGTTCTTTACCAAGACATGCAGGATGAGCAGCACAGATTAAACACTCGAGGCCTCTGCTGTGCTATGGCACATATTTGAGTGAAAATGGTAGACATGGTATAGATAGATAGATAGATAGATAGATAGATAGATAGATAGAGTGTGTGTGTGTGCGCGTGTGTGTGTGCATGTTGTATGTGTGTCTCTTTTTAAAATGATGACTAAATCCAGTTTTGACAGAACCCCCTAGGCATCCTGTATGACCACAGATCTTGGTTTGGTCATCCAAGACCTTCCCAACTCCATTCCATCTTACCACAAAGAGGGGTAACTGAGTGCCCTGGTTTTCAGTCAGTGGACTCTGGAACAAGCTCCCCTTGGTTAAAATCCCACTCAATTATTTAGTGTTTGTGAGATTTTGGTTAATTCAGCCTCTGTGCCTCAGTTTCTTTGTCTGTTTAATTAGGGATGATAACAGTCTGGTGAAGATGAAGTGTACATAGGGAGTGCTAATATCTCCAAACTTGCCTCTTTCTCCTAGAGCATCCATAGTGTCCACGTAGTCAACTCCTCTATTCCTTGTCCCCAAAACCCCTGGGACACTCAGGTCTCTGCTTTCCTCCCGGAATGGTCTGTAGCCTGGAAGGCTGGAGCCTAATGCAATTCTTCCTTTCAGGTGGTTAGATTCCTACCCAGCCTTTCAGACATGCCTTGATGGAAGTCTTCTGTGATGACCCTACATAACCCATAACAGTCTCCTCTCTGAAGTCCCACAGCTCAGGTGCCTTCCTGAAGCCTCCCAAGCTTCCCATATGAGCACTCCTCTTGTCTGTAATCATTTGTCTCATGTCTGTCTTCCTCTTCTTTGTGCCGTAAGCTCCCTGAGGTCAGGCCTGCTGTTTACTGCAGCATCTCCAGCTCAGAGCACTGAGTCAGGTATACGAGGGGAATCGAGAGGTAGACACATGGAGACAGACAGGCACACACACAGACAGACAGAACACACCATCCATTTGACACACACCTTACCTTGCCAGTTCTTTCTTTACAACCTTTATAGGCTGGCCATTAGTGGATCAATCACTTGGCAAGGAGAAGGCAAGTTAAAGAACAGAAGTGGAATTTGGAAGATGTGAAAGGAAAGATGAGAAAAAAAGAAGAGACTGGGCAATTTTCCCATGGTAAAGGACCACTAACATGTGAGTCTACACCAGAGTTTCCAGACTGACTCAAGGGAGTGGGATGTGTTCAGTGTCTAAAAGACACATGTACGTGACTTGGGAAAGTTGTATTAGGTAAATAAACAAGTGACGATGACACAGGAGCACCTAGAATGTTTTTTTTATGGTGAGAAAACACTCCCTCCTCCTCGCGAAGCCTCTAGCATTCGCTGACTTGGTTGACAAGACGGCTGAGGTAGGGACAGGGATTCTGAGTAACGACCACCCCTCTCAACTTCCTGGTTCTAGCCTTAGCCCTCAGCCCATCAGAAAGATTCCTGGGTTCAGGGAAACATCTGCCTAAAAAGTCCAGCGGAGTTCATTCTCCTAACTGTGAGGTACAGGAAGAACTTGCATGTGCCTCTGACTTCACTGGCTCTCCCCAGGCATCTGGGTCAGGGAAGGGACATAAACCAGTGGAGTCCCTTGATTGTCCCCCTTTTAATCCCAACTCGTAGTTGTGAAGTCCATAATTATTCCACACAGGGGCAGTCCTGTGTTTTACTTCCCTAACTACGTGCTGGTGCATTGCTCTGAGACACAAGAAGGCCACTCCTAGGGGATGTGTAAATAACGCTTGGGCTCTGATTGATGGCTTTGTTTGCAGCCAGAGGAAGGTGAAACTGGGGTCTCTGACCCTGGCCTGGTCTGGCTTCTTCCTTAAAGCCTGGAGTCATGAGCAAAGAAATGAAAGATCACTTCCTGGGGATAACTGGATCAGGAGAAAGCAACAACAGCCAAATGCATAGTTCCCTCTCACTGTTTAAATGGGGAGGTGGCGAGACTTCCTGGGGTGACCCTGACTCTATCATTGAGCAAGCTTTATTAAATGGCCGCATGGAGCATGTAAATTCTCCCAGCTCAGCTTGTACAACACACTTTGTGAAAGGCGGAAACCGGTTCGAATTTGAACCTCTGCAGAGCCCTGCCTAGTAGATTTGCAGACAGCAGTACCCATGAGACATCTGAAACTTTACGACTACATATTTAAGCATTTATGAGACTTGAACTGTGTTCCATCAAAATGGAAAAAAAAAAAAAAACTGCAAGGAAAAAAATCCTGAGATTTCCAGCAAGGGTAATTAGCCCCAAATGTTTCATAAAGGATTTGATAGCATTCTGGTTGTAAGTCCCTTTCCCAGGTCTGTCATAGGAGAGAAAGAGAAGAAAGAAACCTATTAAAAATTCACCATTACTTAAAAAAAAAAAAATCACATGACAAAACCAAGCAGCTGGACCCGGGTTTAGAAGAAGACTAACCATACAGACCCTATCCCAAAGTGACAGATTAAAATTTCACTGGAGAGAAAATATTTAAGATATGGACTTGGCTGTTTTTGTCATACCTACCAAAGAAATTCCTTCCTTTTTATGCCCCTGTTCATTCACTCAACTTCTTCCCGTTTGTTTCTTAGTTTGGCACTAGTCGGGCTGGCTTACTGCCTTCCAACCTCCCACCAGGCCTGGGTCTATTTCCCTGTTACTCCGACTGCACTGTTGCTGGTGGAGAGGCTGGAGGGGTGACAACTGGAATAGGAGATGCTCACGTAAAGCCAGTGTTAATTCCTGCCTAGGTGACATCACATAAACATGGCTCAACCTGATCACACTTAACTCCCCTTGAGGAGGGCCATAGCACAGGGTTCCCATCAGGCTGTGTCTGGCAAAGACGCAGCTATTCAGTGTTCTTCATTGGAAGGATAAGAGGTTGCTTTCTATTTGATGCTGTGTATACAGACAGAGAAGGTACGTATCATTAGAATGTATTTTTTAAGCCTTTCTTTTTTATGGAAGGAATTTTCAGAACGATGAGTCAGCAAATGAGGCAGTATTAGTCTGCAGAAATAGCTACAAATATATAATCAGAAGAGTTTTCTATCTAATGTCAGGGAAAATGCCTTGAACCTTATAAAGACCTGTCATATTCTATTGAAGGGTGCGTGGTCCCAGTGGTCCCCAACTTTTTTGGCACCAGGGCCCTGATTCATGGAAGACAATTTTTCCCAGGACTGAGGTAGGGAGGATGGTTTCGGGAAGATTTAAGCACATTACATTTATTGTGCACTTTATTTCATTATTATTACATTGAAATATATAATGAAATAATTCTACAGTTCACCACAACGTAGAATCCGTGGGAACCCTGAGCTTGTTTTCCTGCTATTAGAGGGTGATGGATCATCAGGCATCTGAGGGTGATGGATCATCAGTGACAGATCATCAGGCATTGAATTCTCTCTCATAAGGAGAATACAACCTAGATCCCTGGCACGCACAGTTCACGAACAGCATTCATGCTCCTATGAGAATCTAATTCTGCTGCTGATCTGATGGGAGGCGGAGCTCAGGTGGTAATGTGAGCAATAGGGAGTGGCTGTAAATACAGATGAAGCTTCACCCTCTCACAGCTCGCCTCCTGCTGTGCAGCCAGTCCATGGCCCAGGGCTTGGGGACCCCTGTTATATAAGATCCCCAAGAAATAAAGACACAGCTCTGATGGTTTTGGTATTCACCTGCCTGAGAAGAGGTCTGGACAGATGGTCTCTTTTGGTTTGTTCAACTCTTTAATTCTGTTGTCTGTGAATGGTAGGAACATAGTGAGTGCCCTTACTGATGACCTGAGTTATTTATGGTCTCATCTTTTACACTGTCACCTTGAGGGTGCCTTTCTTCTCATTGAGCAGGGTCACTCTGCTCCAGTTCATCTGAGTTGGACTTTCCAAAGCAATTTATCCGATTCACACCAACCTATTTCCATACCAAGTATTTTTAAAGATATAATGAATATTTGGTTTCTGCATTATCTAAACAGAAGGAAAATCATGTGCTTTAAAGTTGCATGCAAGATACCACTCTTTGATGTTGGTCTACTTTTGTTTCTTTCTTTTCTCCTTTTTTTTTGAGACAGAGTCTTGCTCTGTCGCCAGGCTGGAGTGCAGTAGTGTGATCTCACCTCACTGCAACCTCCACCTCCTGGGTTCAAGTGATTCTCCTGTCTCAGCCTCCCAAGTAGCTGGAACTACAGGCACATGCCACCACGCCCAGCTAATTTTTTATTTTTTAGTAGAGATGGGGTTTCACCATGTTAACCAGAATGGTCTAGATCTTTTGACCTTGTGATCCATCCACCTTAGCCTCCCAAAGTACTGAGATTACAGGTGTGAGTCACCACACCTGACCGATGTGGGTCTCCTTTTCAACAAATTATCTATTTTGGCTCAATTATCTATACTTGCTGCCTTTCAACCTCCCACCAGGCCTGGGTCTATTTCTCTGTTACTCTCTCTGCACTGTTGCTGATGGAGAGGCCGGAGGGGTTACCACTGGAATGGGAGATGCCCACCTTGAACCTTAGGCAGACTTGCCTAAGGTTCCTCTTGTGTTCTTGTCCTGGACATCTTGCCATGTGAGAAAGCATGGTTCTTCCCAAACGTAATTGAAATGTGTGATATAAAATGTATAACTCACAGTTTTAGAATGACAGCATTTTATAATCCATGAACCACCTCCTCCTTTGTATGATCAGATATTTTATGACACAACCCACAAGACATCTTGCTTCTCTCAAGGAAAATAGAATCAAAAGACACGGATTTTTTCTTTTTTGAGATGGAGTCTCGCTCTATCGCCAGGCCGGAGTGCAGTGGCACAATCTCGGCTTACTGCAACCTCCACCTCCCAGGTTCAAGGGATTCTCCTGCCTCAGCCTCCTGAGTAGCTGGGACTACAGATGTGTGCCACCACACCCAGCTAATTTTTGTATTTTTTGTACAGACAGGGTTTCACCATATTGACCAGGATGGTCTCAATCTCTTGACCTCGTGATCCACCCACCTCGGCCTCCCAAAGTACTAGGATTACAGGCATGAGCCACCACACCTGGCCAGATCTTTTTTTTTTAACTTTTCTTTGCTATTTGCAAAGAAGGCTTTCTGTTTTTGCATAATATCCACAGATCCTTTTAAAATTATGTAAAACAATTCATTCATACCTTTTTTAGGGGCTTGGTCAGCAAAATGCCAGCCATGTGTCCTGTAGACTGTTCTAATGGCAAGAGCCCAGGCTGGACTCAGACCTGCCCTGGTGTAGCCTTGCGGGCCCATAGCTCAGTTATCTCTGTCTGACGACTTCAACTTGGGCTTGCCTTTCAGAAGAGAGGCTCCCTTTGTTCACAGAGCTCAACCCCCATTGTAGGTTTGTCCTGGCTGCTCTCCCAGGCAGTACACAGGGAGGGGCCCATCTTGCAGAGACATCTATGGAGATGTCAAGACAGTGCCTGGGATGAAAGAGAGCGCTCATTAGTGCCTTTAATGAGGATTCCCCAGTTTCATTTGTGGCTGAATCACAAACTTTCTGAATCATTTACCCTGTGGCAGAGCAGTTTTCAGACATGAGAAAGGATAGGGTTCCTCCATCACAAAGAAACCTCCATGAAAACTTGATACCATTAAGGGCCTG
Organism: Theropithecus gelada; assembly: GCF_003255815.1. NCBI lineage: Eukaryota > Metazoa > Chordata > Mammalia > Primates > Cercopithecidae > Theropithecus > Theropithecus gelada. Next base: position 35,735,341 of record NC_037677.1, read on the forward strand.
GAACAGGGTGTGGTGTCTTCAGAAAACCACACCTTCCCTCACGAAGGGAGGTAGCTGGAGTGACCGCTCTGGAAGACCCTGTGGCTTTTCTGCTGTGGTCCACCATGTACCCCCCTCATATGGGTACCTCCCAGACTCAGGGCAGTTCCAGACCAGGGTATAACATAAAACTGATCTTACCAATATAGTAGAAAAGAGAGGCCTTGCTCTATTCCAGGGTCAGCTAGGTGCTTGTGACCACCTTCTCTCTAAGGCTTCCTGTTTTTAGGCAAAATTCAGAGATTCATGTAAAGCCATTCACACCTTTTCTTAGGAGTCTTATTTAGTAAAATGCCAGCCATGCATCCTGTAGACTGTTGAAATGATAGGAGTCCAGTCAGGCCTGGCCTGCCCTTCTCTCTAAGGGCAAGCACAAATCCTAACTGTAATTCCATCAGCTCAAGTCTCCAAGTAGCACCAAAGCTCCTCTAGTTAACCTGCCTGGTGTCTACGATCTGAGATTCTTCTCTTACCCTGTTTTGTTTTGCTTCAGTTTTTGAGCCTTCATAGTTCCTTGGGATGCCATTTTTTGACAAAGTAAGGTTATACGTTTGGCTTTGCATACACGCTGTATTAGTCCGTTTACACGCTGCTGATGAAGACATATCTGAGACTGGGTAACTTATAAAGAAAAAGAGGTTTAATGGACTCATAGTTCCAAGTGGCTGAGGACACCTCACAATCATGGTGGAAGGCAAAAGGCATGTCTTACATGGCAGCAGACAAGAGAGAATGGGAGCCAAGCGAAAGGGGTTTCCCCTTATAAAACCATCAGATCTTGTGAGACTTATTCACTACCATGAGAATAGTATAGGGGAAACCGCCCCCATGAGTCCATTATCTCCCACCAGGTCCCTCCCATGACATCTGGGAATTATGGGAGCTGCAATTCAAGATGAGATTTGGGTGGGGACACAGTCAAACCATATCACATGATTTGCATTTAACTAAATTGGACCCTTTTGAGTACCATGGTTCTCGGATACTGGAATTTCACATCCTTGCTCTCTTTCCCCATCCTCCTTGTGAGTTCATTAGAATCCTCCCATCTTGCTTCTTCCTTTATAGTCAGTAGCACCAGAAAGGAGAGAACGAATTCCATCCTGGTCACTGACCAGCTGTGTGATCATTGGTTGACACAACCACTCTGGCCCATGGTTTACTGGAGGATTGGACTAGGAAATCATAAAGACATTTCTGAGCTGTAACTTTCCATGAGTCTATAGATGAGAAAACAGAATTGGGCTGCTTGGAAAGATAAAATGGAAACTCTGTCAGGATGCTGTTGTCCTCCCAAGGACATCCTCTCTTGACATTCTCATCCCATCACTACCCAGGTCAGCCTCAATTCCTCAATCCTTTCAGAATCCACTTAGTAAGAGACTTAACTTTGTGTGAAGAAGCAGAGATAGAGCCATTCCTGTTCCAGGCTCACAGCATGGAGGTTGAGATGGAGAAATACCCTCAGGCCTTTACATAGGCATTATGCAGAAATCTAATTTTAATACAAAATCATATTTTTAATAGGACAAGAAATGATAATATGTATGGCATCTAATTAAATGTAGACTCCTGTCTTTTGAGTTTGAAATCAACATACTCAAACTGCTGTCCTCTCATGGAAGTAGACAGCAGGAAAGACCTCAGACTCTAGCGCCTTACACCGCAACAATTGACATATTCCTAAATGGAGAGTGAGGAAAGAAAAGGAGGGCTGGCTTTGGCCACAGGCCTTCAAGAAGTCAACCGCCCATGGGAAAAGTCAACCTGTGACCTTGAAGAAGCCAACCCATGACCTTGGACTAAGTTGACGCTGCTCTGAGTGAAGCATTGTCAGACCCCCAAGAAAGCACGTGCTGAGAAACATGACTTCACCCCATGGGTACTTGGGGAAACTGAAGGGCACAAACTCCTTCAGTTTCCCCAAGTACCCCTGGGCTGTAGCGATGTTTCTCATTTCCTAACGCATAAAGCTGATTGGCTCATGGTGGACCAGACTTCAACAAGTATTAAGTTGTTTTCCCACATTTATTTCAATCAAAGAGCTGCTCTGTTTTCATGGCCAAATAATTGGAAACTAACACCTTAAAATACTCTACAAATGTGTATCCCCTTGTGCTTTAGAAAGCAACTTCAACTGTCAGGACAGTGAGCTTTGTTTTCCAACTAAGGTGATGAGATGGGAAAACCTTTTTGCTGCCAGAATGGGAAACCTGATTTAACAAAGACTAGATACTGACTTCCTCTGTGGCCGCCCTGTTGAAAAGAAATGTGGCACATCCAGAAGTTGTCTGAGAGGGGGTCACTGTGCAGTACTGATTATTCTTGTTGTTGTTGGCTCTGCAAAGTAATTCCAGGATTTTGTTCCATTCTATATTTAGTCATGCCTGCTATTAAATTAGAATGCTTTTATATCATTGACCTTTGACATATGGACATTTTTCTGGAGGAAAAAATAACTTTCAAACTCTCATATTAATGTTGGGAAAGTACAACCCTCAAAAATGTGGCAGTTTCTAAAGAGCCAGGAACTAACCAACCAGAAGTTTATATTACAAATAAATCCCACTCATTATGCCAGGGAAGCATGTCAAGCATTGACAGTTATGCTGGCCAAGCTAAAATGCTTCCTGAAAAATTAGAATTCCCAAATAATGCATTACAGCTTTTACCTTATGAAAAATATAGGCAAATTGCGTTGGTAATCTCACCATAGAATAAAAAGTAGATCCAAAATAGAACTAAAATCATGTGGTTAACAATTTTCAAAACCTTAAGTGCTCTCCAGGTTGGTTTCACTCCCTAATCTCACCCTACATTGATTAATCCTAGGCGACTCGGAACAATGAGAACCATACGGTTGGTACTGGCGTTGAATTCCCTGCAGCTGTTTCAGTGGTCTTGCCTTACTGTGTAGCTGCCACTTCCTCTTAACCCATGGGTTTCTCAATCTTGGTACTATTGACATTTAGGGCCAGGTTGTTCTCTGCTGGAGGGTGGGGAGGATGGTGCTATTCTGGGAATTCTAGGATGTTTAACAGCATCCCTGGCCTCTACCAACCGATGCTGGTAGCACCTTCCAGGTTGTGGCAATCAAAGGTATCTCTTGATGTTGCCAAATGTCCCCTGTGGGCTGGAGAGCAGGGGTGCAAAATCACCCCTAGTGGAGGATTACTGTTAACCCTTCCACGCCCTGTATAAAGCTTTGCCAGGACTTAACCTAAAATTTGTGCTGGATAAAAATGTAATAGTATGCTCTCTTGAGGCAATATAAGAACAGAGCAAAAAGTAATTCATTAAAACCACAATAAGAGGCTGGGCACGGTGGCTCATGCCTATAGTCCTAGCACTTTGGGAGGCCGAGTTAGATGGATTGCCGGAGCTCAGGAGTTTGAGACCACCCTGGGCAACATAGCAAAACCCCATGTCTACTAAAAATACAAAAAATTAGCCAGGCATGGTGGCGTGCACTCATAGTCCTAGCTACATGGGAGGCTGAGGCATGAGAATCGCTTGAACCCAGGGGGCAGAGGTTACAGTGAGCTGAGATCATGCTACTGTACTCCAGCCTGGGTGACAGAGTGAGACTGTCTCAAAACAAACAAACAACAAAAACAACAAAAACACAACAAGAGTGCTTTCTGGACACAAGAAAAACTTCTAATACTGAGAGTGCTTAATAATGAAATGCATTCAATGCTATTCTATTCTTTGAAGGTCTTTAAAAATTAGAAGATTATCTGTAGTGGTGGTTTAGGGGCAAGTAAATAGCAAAGACTTCTCTTAAATTCCTTTTTCAGACTTTTTTGTTGGTTTCTTTCATATTTAACAAGAAGGATAAACAGAAAAACATGTGGGTATATAAGAATACAAAGGAAAAGTAAATTTGTTTCTCAGGAAGTTTATTTTCCTTCTTTAACTGAAGAACTAGGCATAGAAAAAAATGCAAGAATACAGTTAAATGAGAAACAGTGAAGAATGAAATTGAAGGATTAGTGGATCATTCATAATATGATGGTTACAATTAAGAGATTTGTCTACTGATAAATGCTTGAGAACACACGTGGTACTAACTGTTCTTCCATCCCTCTCACTGGAAATGGATTTAGAGATTGAAGAGCTTTTTAAATTTTAATTTTAAGTCCCCTTTTTTCATTTCAGTTTTATTAATCTTCATCATAAATATTAATTTATGAGCACCAATGCCCAAAGAGCCTCAGGGCTCACTCACAAAGGATAATGAACATCACTGCTGCAGTTAACCAAAACACAGCCTGAGTGTGAAACAGCTGATTTGTTACTCAATTTGAAGCAGGTCTAAACCTAAAAGGCACCCCTCTTTATCAGTGATCATATTTAAAGGAACAACCCTCTAAGTATAGGTAGAACATTTAAAAGCTGGGCATTGGGTTGGTGACGGGGGTTGTAGTTTTGACTTTTACAGCATGAAGTGTTAACTCTTAGGTATCTGCTCATAAAGTTGTTTTTTAGTTCATCTGCTGACTTACCTCATCCCTTTCTGCTTCTCTGAGTACTTCTCCATGGGGACAGTTATTTCAGGTCTCCCAGGAAGCACCTCTGTAATTAGAGGGTGAGGTCCTTCGCCACCCACCTGAGAGTTGCTGTTATTGAATGAGTGTTATTCTTTCCTCTTTCCAAAGACACGTAGCTTCTGGGGATAGCATGCATTTGATGCTTTGTGGGGAGAAAAGGGGTTGCCCAACAAAAGGTTGCAGAAATGTCACTCCCAGAGAACCTTTGCAGCCCTCCATTTGCCGTTGGGAGTGTTTCCACGTTGCTGAGAACTCAGGGCTCCTTTGGCGAGCCCTGCCAGAAGGGCAATGCATGCCTGCCTTGTTCCTAGCAGCCGAGACCTCAGCAGCTTCTATTAAGTGGATCAGAAGCGAAAGAAAGAAATATCAAGACAATTTATTTAAGGGGAAAAGCTTAGTTAACACGAGTGTGCCATGTAAGTGATGAAAGTGTAACAAAATGAGAAGCATTTAGAAAAAAAACAACGTAGAATATAGAATCTGAAATCTCTGAGACACAAAGCAACCCAAGCATCCTTGGTTCACCCCTTCATTTGCAAGGAAGAGAGTCTTCATCTGTTCAGGCTGCTGTAATAGAATCCCATAGACTAGATGCCTCATAAACAACAGAAATGCATTCCCTACCGCTCCAGGGCCTGTGAAGTCCAAGATCAACGTGGTGGTAGGTTTGGTGTCTGAAAGGGACTCACTTCTTGGTTCATAGACAGCAGTCTTCTCTTTGTGTCCTCACATGGCAGAAGGGGTGAGGGAGATTTCTGGGGTCTGTATCTTATGAGGATACCAATCTCATTCATGAGGCTTCACCCTCATGATCTAATCACCTCCCAAAGTCTCTCCACCTAACACCATCACCTTGGGGTTGCAGATTCTAACATAGGAATTTTGGAGGAGCACATTCAGCCTATAGCAAAGAGCCATTCTTTTCAGTCCACCCAACATGAATAGGAGACTGGTCTGAAGAGTTTGGTAGCAGAACGGGGTCCTCAGACTCTAGCCGTTTTTGCCACTCCAGTACCTCTTGATGACTTAGAATGATGACTACTGTGCTGCATGAAACCAGGAGTCCAGCTGAAGCTCTTTACTTTCCCCTAAGATCATTCACTAACTCTTCCAGGAAGCTTTCCTGGATTATACACATCTGTTTTATGGTTACTTGTGTGCCAGCACCTAAAGGGTAAGAATTATATCCACTTTCCTTTCTTTTATTCAATATACGATCTTATATTTTGTTCAATGTAACTGAGTCCATATCTGATTCAGTGGCTGGGACAAAGGAGAATCTAAAGAAATGCCTCTTGTGCCAAACACATTTCCCTTTACTTACACAAATCTCCCCTGGCAACTGAAAGGGGACAAAGGAGAGAGACACATCCTGGTCAGGGCAAGCTGGTGCAATGGAAAGCACACAGATTCTACAGTTAGACAGGCTTGGGTTTGAGTCTTGCTTTTTCTACTTGCAGAAGGCATGTCTTGAGGGAATTCATGTAGCTTTTTGAGCCTCAGTTTCTTGTTGGTAGGAAGGAGGATAGGAGTATCTAAGCTGCCAAGGCTGATAGGAGACTCCAACATGAGAATAAGTGGAAAGAGCACAACACAGCCCTGGCACATAGCAGGTGCTTAGAAAAGGGCTCCTAAAGGCTGTTCCCTGCTTTCTAGCCTTGCTTCATGTCATCACTGAAAAATAAATATCAGAGATGACAAACTTGTCTTTATCAATTTTCTGGAACACAGGGCACACCATATACAACAATATTTTTACCTAACATATTGGGTGCAGATTGTCCAGGGATTTTTTGGAAAATCCTTGATCATTTGGTATCACCTTTTTTTTTTTCTTTCTTTTTTTTGAGATAGAGTTTCACTCTTGTTGCACAGGCTAGAGTGTAATAGCACAATCTTGACTCACTGCAACCTCCTCCTCCCGGATTCAAGCAATTCTCCTGCCTCAGCCTCCTGAGTAGCTAGGATTACAGATGTGTACCACCATACCTGGCTAGTTTTTGTATTTTTAGTAGAGACAGGGTTTCATCATGTTGGCCAGGCTGTTCTCAAACTCCTGACCTGAGGTGATCTGCCTGCTCGGCCTACCAAAGTGCTGGGATTACAGGCATGAACCACCATGCCCAGCCCATTTGTTGTCACTTCTAAAATGAGGGCTGCTGCTCTAATCTTGGATTTTCATGGTTTTATGGCCTGAATGTTTGTGTCCCCCTAAAATTCATGAATGGGATTCTGCCCTCATGAATGAGATGAGTGCCCTTGTAAAAGAGAGCCCTAGAGAGCCACCTTGCCCTTATACCATTTAAGAACACAACAAGAAGGTGCCATTTATGAAGCAGACAGAGGCCTCACCAGATGCCAAATCTACCAGCACCTTGATCTTGGACTTCCCAGCCCCCAGAACTGATAGCAACAGATTTCTAATGTTTATAAATTACCCAGTTGAAGGTAGGTTTTTTCAAAGTCTAAAGGGACTACAACACATGGTTCTGTTCATAACCTGATATTGAATTTTGTACGAGGTATTATCATGTGTTCCATTTCTAGTTTATCTGAAACAAAATCAAAATATGATTTAGCATTCTAACGTAATGCTATTTACGTAAAAATGTTGCTCTCCCTGCAAGAGATTGAGAGCAAAAGGACCAGCCATTTTTACTGCAGCAATTGTGGAGTGAAAAAGGTTAGGCCCTAAGGAACCTTCAGTCTTTGTCGACACAGATATAAGTGGGATTGCCCTGCAAAGTTTGCTTCTGTTTTTCTTTTGGTTAATGAATGTGAAAGGAAAAGTTTTAAAATGAATGACTAGGACACTTTCAGCTTCTGTTTTTCCAGCTATAAAATTAAGCTTGTCTATGCAGGAATTCAATGAATAAAGTGGATCCCTAGATATTTGTGGAGGGAAAGATTCAGACTTTTCTCTAATTTCTGATGTCCTCATGTGAAAAAGAATAGTTCTGTCTGTTCTCCTTGCTAGAACAATTAGAAACTAGATTGTCTACACCTTACTAGAATCTGTTTCCTGTTCTAGTCATCATTTGAGCGAGGTATGGTAAGAATTAAGAAAAATATGTCCCTAAAACAAAGCACTTTCTTGCCCTTTCCAAGACTCCTTCCATGTTCCTCGCCACCCTTGAGGCTGTCATAGTCAATGTGTTTTAGGCATAGAGCTCCTATATTTTTTCCAGAGTGTGAAAATTTAATTAACCCCACATGCAGGTGCTTGCCAAATCCTGTAGTGCTTTTCTGATCGCTTCTTTTAGATTTCCATTCATAATGATTTTCATGTTCCTTTACAACCTTAGTTGATTCTGGCTGTTGCTATTTTCTGCATAATAGTTACAGAGCTGTCAAGGATGCTGTATCTCCCTACATAGTTATCCTGGGGATGTTTCTAGATTTTGCCCAGAGTTCAGCTTCCCTGATGGTTCACAGAAATGAACTTTTCCCCCGTTTCACCACCTGCCCCCCACTCCCTAGCCAGCTTGTCTGCTGTCCAAGTCCTTGGGGAAGCTGCTTCCTTTTTATCTGTGTCTCAGGGGACTCTAGGGGCAGAGACACAGGAGAGAGGCAACAGACATTGGCCACCACTACCCAAAATATCAAGAAAAATGCAACAAAACTTCTTACATTGAAAATCTGGAAAAGAAATGCTTGAATGTGGATTAATCTAACTGTAAAACACATCTGGTTCCTCTACTGACACACTTGCTATGCCAGTGGGATAGAGTGACCCCTGTCATGGACAAAATTTTGAAAGGCTTCACTCTTTCAACTGTAGTAATGTTACTGGTGGAGGATGTCCAGGTTCTTGGCATCTTGAACAAAGAATGGGACAAAATGCATAAATAAGCAAGGAAGGAATGAAGGGATTTATTGAAAATGAAATTATACTCTACAGTGTGGGAGCAGCACAAGCATAGGAGCTCAAGGGCCTCGTTACAGAATTTGCAGGAGTTTAAGTACCCTCTAGAGGATTCCATTGGTTACTTGGTGTATGCCCTATGTACATGAAGAGGATGAAGTAAAATTACAAAGTCATTTACTCAGTGTACACCCTATGAAAGGGACATTTCCTGTCATAGCTGAAGTGTTCATCCGCCTTATGTTCCCTGCCTCCAGACCCTATTTTCCTGCCTTAGTAAGAATTTTTTTTTTTTTTCTGAGACAGAGTGTCGTTCTTGTTATACAGGCTATAGTGCAATAGCACGATCTCAGTTCACTGCAACCTCTGCCTCCCAAGATCAAGCAATTCTCCTGCCTCAGCCTCCCAAGCAGCTGGGATTACAGGCACCTGCCACCATGCCCGGCTAATTTTTATATATTTAGTAGAGACCGGGTTTCACCATGTTGGCCAGGATGGCCTCGAACTCCTGACCTCAGGTGATCTGCCCGCCTCAGCCTCCCAATGTGCTGGGATTACAGGTGTGAGCCACCGCACCCAGCCTTTTAGAAATATTTTTTAAGCTAGTCAAGCATGGTTGTAGGGGGAAGAAAATGTTGATCAGCTCAACAATAACCCACATTGGGTTATTGGGCTTGGGCTATTTTTTAATTACAATGAATAAAATAAATTACTTTTTGGGGTAATCACACACCTGTATATTAAGACATATTATTCATTATCATTTTATGGGTGTTATTACTGTTATAACTTACTCAAACAGACTGTAAGTCCCAGGGAGTAGTCCCTTCTAAACATACTGGGTAGCCTTGAATGGGTATAAGTTGAAAATGAACCAAGAGAATTGGCCAGTGATTAAGGAAGGCAACACAATTGTAAGTCACTTCCTCAGAAACACAGAGACCAACTCCTAGGAGGAGCAAGTGAGACTGCCCCGCCTTCTCCTCATGGAACAAGGTGTAGCATCTGCAAAGTCGCCACTGAACAGATCTGGAAACCTGGAGTTTGTCCGGGAGGGGCTTTCAGAAGATGAAGACTCTAGACACTGTCTATGAGAAACAGAAAAAATGGAGATGTTTAGTTGAAGAAGACACAGAGAGGACATGCCCCATGTTAATGTCAGTTAGCTAACATTAAGGTATTCATTCAACTTTCATTGAACAAATATTTGTTGAGCACCTTCTATGAGCCACTTACTGTGCTAGATTCTAAAGGAACCAAAGACAAAGTAGAGGACCAGGTTATTGCTTCTGCAAAACTTAGACTTGGTCAATGAGTCTGGACAAAAACGTTTTCTCAGGGAACGATAGAATTTGGGTTGGGAATACATCTCTAAAATTCTGTGGGAATAAAAGAGGCCATTTGCCTTATCGTTTATTAATTCATCATCTTAATGTTTCTATTTAATTGTGTAGGAGGGGGTTGGTTGGTTGGTTGGTTGGTTGGTTGGTTGATTAGTTTTTGAGACAGAGTCTTGCTCTGTTGCCCAGGCTGGAGTGCAGTGGTGTGATCGTGGCTCATTGCAACCTCCACCTCCTGGGTTCAAGCGATTCTCCTGCCTCAGCCTCCCAAGCAGCTGGGATTATAGGCACACACAGCCACACCAGGCCATTTTTTTTTTTTTTTTTTTTTTTTTTTTTTTTTTAGTAAAGATGGGATTTTGCCATGTCGGCCAGGCTGGTCTCAAACTCCTGACCTTAGGTGATCTGCCCACCGTGGCCTCCCAAAGTGCTGGGATTACAAGCATGAGCCATCACACCCAGCCTTAATTGCATGTTTTTTAACTCCCTCAAGAAAAGGTAGTTATACCCCACGTGAGATGTGCAGGAATAGGGGATAGGGCAAAGGATTTACAGCACAGGGCAAGAGCAGCCAACCTTCCCCTGGGAGTCAGGAAGGCCTTTCCTGGGGAATGAACACAGTGAAATCTCCACTCTGAGACATGGAGGATGCAAAGGAACTCCTCAGAAACCGTGGTCGTTGGTACAAGGGTCCTCGGGGGCACAGCAATGGATGAGGCCTAGAAAAAAAATGGATTTGGCCAGTGCTAAAACTGCAGCTCTCGCTGACTAGAGTCATACAGTCCAGAAGGGGTAAGTGGGGGGATACATAACAGCCCTAGAGCTGGAGGCCAGTGGATTCTGGTTCTGCCTTGGCCTTGACTTAGCTCTGGGGGTTTGGGCAACTCACCGAGTCTCTTTAGAATCAGCTTCCTTTCCAGGAAACATATTGGTGGGTTGAATCATCTCTAATCTCCTCTTCCCCCTGCCCTCTTTATGGCTCCATCACACCTTGGATCTGAAGTTAACATTTTAGGCTGAGGGCTTTGGGAGGCTGAGGTGAGAGGATTGTTTGAGGCTAGGAGTTTGAGACCAGCCTGGACAACATAGAGAGATCCCGTCTATACAGAAAGTTTCTAAACATTAGCTGGGTATACTGGTGTGCACCTGTAGTCCCAGCTACGCAGGAGGCTGAGGCAGGAGGATCTTCTGAGTCCAGGATTTGGGGGCTGCAGTGAGCTGTGATGGCACCACTGCACTCCAAACTGGGCAACAGAGCAAGACACCAACTCTAAAAAAAAATTAACAAATAAGCTAAAATTGTATAAATCTTTCCAAATAACAGTATAATTTAGGTTAAGAACCACTGCTCTGGGATTCTATAGCAATTAAATGTTCTTTTGCCTTTTTATTCTTAATGCTGCACTGTTATATTCCTATTTAAGCATTCTTTCCCTCAACAACGTTTTCTCCTAAAGCTGCAAACCCTGTATCTGTCTGTTTCCCCCCAGACCCTTCGGGAATGTCTGGCAGTGACACTCTTTGCATAGGACTGGGTTTTACAGTAGATTAGAGAGAATCATTTTCAACACCACAGGAACAAACCATATCTCATTCAAAAACAATCCCTAGGCCTGTCCCTGAGCCTCCGCGGCCATCAGTGGGTCTGCAGAGCTGAGGTTTCCTTTCTGCCTCCTTGGAAGGCTCACACGGGACAAGTAACCCCTGCGGCTTATGTAGCAGAGACCAGCATTATCAGACGCTTAACAGAGAAGCCAGAGAGTAGCAGGAGCCCTCTCTTGTCACTCGTCACCTCTCTATTACAGTTCTGAGCCAAAACCACACAAGCCACCAAATGCAGTGAACGCCTTTGATGAAAGCAGGGCGTAGTGAGTGAACGAGGTAGAGCCTCATTCAGTCCTGTGCAGACCCGGCTGAGCCTATGGGGATCGTAAGCTGGAAGGGCTCCACAAATACATAGTTCTCTGCATGAGTGAAGTCATCTCCATCTTCTCACCAAGTTTGAAATAGAGGGTTATTGTTATGTATCCCTTCTGTCTGGAAATTAAATGTATTTTTTTCTTGGAGAGAAATGGTTAATTCTCACTCCCTGTCCTGGCACTGAATAACAATGATTATAATCCTTTTGGTTAATATTTATTGCATGTTTATTACATACCTGGCTCTTTGCTGTATGATTTGCATGGAATATCTAATGAAATCTTCACAACGACCCTATGAGAGTATTTATGTCCATTTAATAGATGAGCAAACTGACACAAAGGAAGTTCAAGTTAATTTGCCTCCATCATGGCGCCAGTAAGTAGCACAGCCAAGATTTGAACTCACAACAGAGTCTGACCCCAGATCCCTTCTCTACCACTACAGCCTACTGCCCTGTTGCCTGCTGAGAATGGAAAAACTGAAAGTTATAAATATTTTGCCTAATACTCGGGAATGACTTAGAACCAATAATAGAAACTAGGCCTCCAGCTTTGGGGAGTGCTATTCCCTCCCCACCGCCCCCCAGTTTTTTCAGGTGGCAAAATAAGCCTAAATCCCAGGCGTTAAACCAGTTGTTTTGGATTTTCCTTCCAGAGGTGATGTTGGTTGTTATCTTCATAAGTTGTTTCTCACTCTGGAAGGGACAACACTGCTCCCCCACCAGGCTCCACCACGGCAAACCTTCAAGGTGCAGCACTCGGGTGAGCAGGTGACCCAACACATAGGCAGGCAGCTGTGCACCTGCCAAGCGGGCACGAAGGGTGTCCAGGCAGCACGCTGTACCTCCAGCTCAGGCTGGTCTTCAGCAAGAACTCAGTCTGGAAAACACACGGCAAGTCCTCCAGACTGGCTGCTAAGTATCCCATGCGGAAAGAGATTGGGGCCTGCACAAATTATGAAACATAGAACTGTCACTGTGATGGTATGATTATAGAAAATTTACATTTTATATGTCAAGTGGCAACTTAATTTAAAAATAAAAAACCGCTGCAGGCTGCCATCCCACAACTAATGTGTGGCTTGCTGTGCAGCCAAACACGCTTACAAATAATAAGGAAATAAAACGTGAGAATAGCAAAACGGTCTGGCACAAGAAGAAAAGGGTGCCAAGCATGTCCGGTTACTTTCAGATCAATTTCTGAAATGCCACCAAATGCTCAAGCATGTCTGGAACAAACTGGAGGCCTTATTAAATCGAGAATTCCATGTGACATTATTCCAGGGAGGCCCCCTGCTTCTCATTATTCTGTTGCACGTCTCTGAACAGGCGGAAAGGGAGAGGAAAAAGGAAGCTGGAGGAAGTCCGCCATAACTTGTGTCCACTGGGCCGTCTGTGCTGACTGAGTGGCCCAGCCAGCCCCTAGCACTGGGGCAGAGGGAAAGGGGATGGGGCATGACTTTCAGCAGTGTCTCCTCTCCTGCCCAGGGGCACCCCCTCATATCCTCAGAGCCACCACCAGCCAGCCTCAGCACGATGCCAAATCACGAATAGGCCATTAAGGAGAATATATGACCTCCATTTATCACTGAGTGTAAAAAGAAATGAAACGGATCCACTAAAATAAAAAACTAACTGCTGGTCTCCCAGTAAGGGTCTTTATCTTTTTAATCCCACGGCTTTAAAAAATGTGCATTTAGACCATTTGCCAGGATATAAATGCCAATCCAAGTACTTGTGCAAATAATTTTATTTTCATTGATTAGAATTCAGAGTGTAGGATTTTTTCTTTAAATAGAAGAGAAAAACAACTTGATTTGTTCAGAGTTTGTTTTTCTCTTCTACTTAAAAAAAAAAAAAAAATCCAGCTAAAGATACGTTAAGTAAGGCTGGGCCTTTCAGCACTTTGGGAGACTGAGGTGGGCATGTTGCTTGAGTCCGGGAGTTTGAGACGAGCCTAGGCAACATAGCATGACTTCTTCTCTACAAAAAATTTAAAAAGTTGGCTGTGCATGGTGGAACGCACCTGTAGTGCCAACTACTTGGGAGGCTGAGGTCAGAGGATTGCTTGAGCCTGGGAGGTCAAGACTGCAAGGAGCCAAGATTGCACTACTGCACTCCAGCCTTGGAAGTAGAATGAGACCCTGTTCAAAAAATAATAACAATAAAAATAAAACATTTTTAAAAAGATATGTTAAGTATAACCGTCCTTTTCCTCCTAGCTCAATTTCACTTTTTAAAAATGGATCATTGAGCTATAATTTTAAATTCTAACTACAATTCAGTTGAATTCTGAAAATGGACTCTAAAAATAATATCAAGGAAAAAAAATCTGTTACATTTCTTATGAGCTCCATCTTAACTTAGATGCTCGAAATAAATTCAAGTTTCTTGAATTTCCAGCACTGCCAACTACTTTAAAATCTAACGATCAAGTTGTGTTTACTTTCCATATGTTGTTATGAAATTATGGCCTTCTCTTCTGTATGGACAGTCTCTACACATTTATAGAATTTATGGTTCTGGCATTTACTATCATGGTAGCGTCACTTGTAGAAGAGAACAGCCTAATGGAAATAACTAGACCCTTGTTCTGATCATTTCCTCACCCAAAGGGTATTTTTTGGCTATTTTAAAATTATCTCCCGGCTCCTTGTAGAACTTGTATCTAGAGAAAAGGCAGAAACCACTTGAATCCAATTGAAATAGAAAATTCTTAACTTCTTGAGTGCTGTGAGAAAAATCAGATACCAATATTTGATTCAGTAAGCTGTAAAAATCAATCTTCAAGCAGAAATTCATGGGCAGCCATGAGTTTAGAGGAAGTCTAGGTTCTAGAAACATTTCTATTATAGTAGAATCAGTTTTTCTACATAGATGGTTTTACATGTTAGGGGAGTGAATGATGACACTGGGCTTCATTCTGAACATAATTTTTTTTTTTTTGAGATGAAGTCTTGTTTTGTCGCTCAGGCTATAGTGCAGTGGCATGATCTTGGCTCCAACCTCTGCCTCCCGGGTTCAAGTGATTCTCCTGCCTCCACCTCCCCAGTAGCTGGGATTACAGGTGTGTGCCACCAACCCCAGCTAATTTTTTCTGTATTTTTAGTAGAGATGAGGTTTCACCATGCAGGCCAGGCTGGTCTTGAAGTCCTGACCTCAAGTGATCCAGCCACCTCGGCCTCCCAAAGGGCTGGGATTACAGACTTGAGCCACCACACACCCGGCCTCTAAACCAAAATCTTAAATGAAGGTTTGGGTTGAACTCTTAGAACTTGGAAGAACTTGACCATGTTACTTTCTTTGGAAAGGTGGGAAATCCAATCAGTAGTAATAAAGATAGAAATTCCAGAAGTGACCCTCGGTGGAATTTATTTCTCTGCTCCAAAAGTATCTGGGTCTTTTGGGTGTCTTGGCTCTCCTCATTCTGTGTATTGTACATTGTCATGTAGGGCACATTTTTCTTATTTGCTTGTATAAGGACACTGTCTAAGTAGAAGACATGAAGACCAGCATGGTCAGTGAGCCCTGAGTGAGACAAATGTCCCCTCTTACTACAGTCAAAACTCTCTTTCAACAGCAGCTGATGGACCAAGGAAATGTCATGCTTTCTGCTAGTGTTTGAAGGAGATGTAAATATCTAGCAGGCTTCTTATCTTTGCCTTTGGCTTCCAAATCGCTGACTGATCATGGGGACTGCTGTTGTGTTGCTTTTTATTATGGACTGGAATTGCTTTGGGTATTGGCTTGGCGCTAATCAATACCCATCACAAAAGGGAATAGACAATGAGATCATCATCACTCCTCCTTTTCCCAGGCCTTAAGGGGTCCAGAAACAATCACTCCCTACAGTGAAATTTCAAATATCTGGACCAGTCTGGCTGCAAATGACCCCAATGATGAGATTTTCACTGGTTCTTCTACGAATCTGTGTTCACAGTCAGCCAGCAGGCTGACAAATGTTTTCCAATACACAGCCTCATTTTCTCTTCTGTTCCATTTCTTCACATCACTTCTAGTTAATGCACAATATCCGGAAGCAGAAACAGGTCAAAACTGGGTTGAACATATTCCCCTCCTCTGTGGTTTTCAAATCTCTGCAGCCTAGAATTTCCTCTTTGAACCACACACCACGAACAGACACCTAATAGGAGAATTAAAAAGTTGATTTCCTTGAGCGGCAAATTTTTAGTACACACCAAATTCAATCAATCATTTAAATGCACTGATTGATAACATGAAATTGCACGAGGTAAAGGGAAATTTTATACTTTAAAAAAAAAAAAAAGACTCAGGTGCAGTGGCTCACCCCTGTAATCTCAGCACTTTGGGGTGCCGGGGTGGGCAGATCACAAGGTCAGGAGATCGAGACCATCCTGGCTAACACAGTGAAACCCCGTCTCTGCTAAAATTACAAAAAATTAGTCAGGCTTGGTGGCACGTGCCTGTAGTCCCAGCTACTCAGGAGGCTGAGGCAGGAGAATTGCTTGAACCTGGGAGGTGGAGGTTGCAGTGAGCCGAGATCACGCCACTGCACTCCAGCCTGGGCAACAGAGCGAGACTCCATCTCAAAAAAAAAAAAAACAACAACAACAAAAAAGCCTTTCACTGCAATAGAAAGTTTCACTGGGCCTGACACTGTTACACTGAAAATGGATTTTAAAGAAGGAACAGAAACTAAAAGAGCATTTGCATGCTACCTTTTGTGCAAATAAACTTTTCTGGGGAAATGGTTTGAATGACCAAGAGCAGAAGATAAAGTGATCAGATTCAGGAGGCTGAATTTTTGTACATAAAAGTAAACATACAAATACTTTTGATTGATAATAGAAATGGTGATTAGAAGGAATTCTTTGTTTAACGTATATCTCCATCTCTTTTGTCCCAGTGGGCAGGATCAAGTCCCACCATTGGTGTAGTCAGTGAATCTAAATTCTGATCAGGCACGGGATGACCCCACCATCCCTGTGATATCTCTTCCTTGAAAGAAGTAACTGCAGATCTTGCCTATCGTGCCACCACAATTGCAGCCTGTATTAATGAAGAAATGCTCCAGTTGCATTCTCTATTAAGTCATTCTTTTTTTTTTTTTTTTTTTTGAGATGGAGTCTTGCTGTGTTGCCCAGGCTGGAGTGCAGGGGTGCAATCTCGGCTCACTGCAACCTCCGCCTTCTGGGTTCAAGCGATTCTCCTGCCTCAGCCTCCCAAGTAGCTGAGATTACAGGTGCCTGCCACCACACCCAGCTAATTTTTCGTATTTTTAGTAGAGACGGGGTTTCACCATGTTGGCCAGGCTGGTCTCGAACTCCTGACCTCGTGATCCGCCCGCTTCAGCCTCCCAAAGTGCTGAAAGTCATTCTTTCAACAGATGTCTGCTGAACACACTATGACAGGTACCCCTCTAAACATCAGGGATAACACCAAGAATAAAACATGCCCGTGCCCACACTCAGGGAAGTTCCATTTTAAGAGGACTCAGGGTAGACAGGAAATAAACAAATATAAATCTGTGCTATATCAGATGACGAGCAACACCATAAAGAAAAATAAAGTCATCTAGGAGGATGGAGAGTAATGGCAGGGAAAAGAATGTGGTTTCAGCTGAGTGGCTGGGGACTGCTTCTCCCTGAGAGAAGTCCTTTATGGCAAGAGATGCTACCTGGGGGAAGAGAGTCCCAGGCAGAGGTGAACCATAGTGTGGTGGGCTGGAGCTGGAAGCATGGCTTGTCTGATGACTGGAAACAAGGAAAGGAAAGAGAAGAAAAGTGGAAGGAGATGAGATGGGAGAGAAAGGAGATTTCCAAATAATGTTGATTTCTTAGGCTGGCCCATGTACTTTGGCTTTTACTCTTAATTAGATGGGAAGTCATTGGAGGAACTTCAGCTGGAGCATAATGTGATCTGGCTTGTGATTTTAAAGGATTACTCGGGCCATGGCATAGACAATGGACTAAAGGAGGCCACATTCCACAGCCTGAGTCGTTTTTAGCCATTCCCTCATTGTGCAACAGAGATAGCATGTCCATGAGATGTGCAGATAATATAAAACTGGGGAATAACAGCTTCAAGATCTTAAAAAGCTTCTTCTTAACTTTTGATACCCACCTGAACTGCAGCCTCCACTGCCTCTCCCCCAGCTGCAGCCCACCCCAACCTGATGGTTGGTCCTTCCCACGTGGTCTGGCATTGACATGTGGCACATGCTGCCTCTATCATTACATTGCTTTGTGACTTGCAGGTTTACTTTATCTATCTCCCCTTCAATACTGTGCCAACCTTGAAAACAGAGTGGTGGCGTATTCACCTCGCCATTCCTCCCCAGGGCGTGCACGTTATAGAGATTCAACAGCGCTTCTTTGCATCAGTGAATTGTCTACCAATCTGTTAGGACTAGCTAGCACCAATAAGATGAAATATCTTAAACATCAACTGCTTATGTGTAAGATAAACATGGCCTACTTTTACAGTAGTCCAGGTTTAAAAAAAAAAAGTCTGATTTTTAGCAGACCTTGAACTCAGTGTGAGGCATTAAGTGTGATATAGCCATTTTTTAAAAAAGTAATGAAATCTTATGGTCAACATGGGTTTGGGCCATTCGCCGATTAGAATAAATGCATCATATGGTATACATGATGCTGTGCTGGCATACCTGGTTTATGTGTGAGTATGTATGTGCACACATGTGTGAGCAGAAGCATTGTTTCCTCTTTCATCAGATAAGGGCCCGGCCCACAGAGCCTAAGTCTAAAGTTGTGGTACTAGTAGTTTGGAAATAGAAAATGTCACACTCAGAAACACTTGTATGGAGGCTGGGTGCTTTGGTTCCTTGACATCATAACTTGGTCATGGGTTTTGTTGACACCTGAAGAAGAAAGCTGTTTATTTACATGTACACTGTAGATTCTCCTTAGATGAAAGGGATGGCCTTAAACATCATCTTCAAGGCAACATATATGGATGCTTCTAAAATTCGAACAAAGAGACAGAGATTTTTGAGTAAAATTGCCCTGGAAAACCTCACTCAATACAGACCATCCACTCTAGGGTTTCCCTCCATGCTGTTTGTTGTGTGTCCAATGTGTGTGTTCCTTATTACTTCCTTCAGGAAAATACACGGTTACCCAAGGTTATCATTATGGACTGAGTGCATTTTTTTCTCTTCCCGTTTTCTCACTTCTTACAAGCATAATTTAACCAAAGAGTGAACTACTCTCAGTTGGTTATAATACTGAATGGCAAATCAATCCTGCTGTTTGAATACAGTCTATTTATTGCTGACAATTACTGTAGTCTGAAGAAGTCATAAATAGACAGACATGGCAGAAAGAGTCAACATTTCTGTCACATGCCTCGTTGTAATGATTCAGTTCTACTATGTCCTAGAGAGAGAGAAAAAAATTTACAAAGCACAGAACTTGTGGGTTTCTAAATAATTTTTAACTGGCACTATACGATGCTAGTTTTGTCTCCTGTTTTGGCGTTTTCTAGTCAGAAGCAGTATGATCTTGTCATTAGAATAATAAAGCAGGAATTTTGCCCTCTAGTTTAAGTAGAGGCTTGAGCAGGATGAGAGCTTTTTATTTTTAGAGCAGATTCCACTTACCTTGTAGCTAGAAAATAATCACCTCTAATCTAATAAAATAAACCACCTGACTACTACTTGTATGTACTTCTACATGACCTTAAACAAGTCATTTAACCTCTCTGTGTTTTACTTTCTTCTATAAAATAAAAGGGTTAGACCACATATATTTTCTAGCTCTATAAGATCAATTAATACTTGCTATAATACATGTACTGACATTGATCTTAAAGACCATTGCCTGTCTTTATTTGCGTAGTACCTTCTTTTTTTTTTTTTTTTTTTTAATTCTTCACTGATTATCACCAATGTAAGGGATAGACAGATGAATTGTCACTGTCATCATGAGCTGGGGCTGTAATAACAAATACCATAGACTGAGTGGCTTAACAGACAGACATTTATTTCTCACTGTGCTGCAGGCTGGAAGTCCAAGATCAAGATGCCAGCAGATTCCATTCCTGGTGAGGGCTCTCTTCCTGGCTTGCAGACGGCCACCGTCTTGCTGTGTCCTCAAGTGGCAGAGAGAGAAAGCTCTGATCTCTCTTCTTCCTCTTCTAAGGGCACTAGTCCCAACATGTGGGCTCCACCCTTAGACCTCACCTACACCTAATCACCTACCAAAGGCCTCATCTCTAAAAACCATCACACTGGAGGTTAGGACTTCAACATACAAATTTGGGGGAGGGAAATATAATTTAGTCCCTAGCAGTCACCATATAACATTTCTAAATTCTTAATATATAAGGAGAGAAAGTTTGCCACAACAAGCCATGTATGAGCTTCTTATAATGTAAGAGCACTGAAACCACACTGTCTGGGTTTGAATTTCAGTTCTGTCTCTCACTAATTCCAAGACTCCATTCCTTATCTGCTGCTATGGCCTGAATGTTTGTGTTCCCCAAAATTCATCTGTTGAAACCTAGCCCCCAAGGTCCTGATATTAGAAGGTGGAGCCTTGGACAGGCCAGTAGGTTATGAGGGTGTTCTGAGCCCTCATGAATGGTATTAGTACCCTTATAAAAGAGGCACCAGGCCAGACATGGTGGCTCACGCCTATAATTCCAACACTTTGGGAGGCCAAGGCAGGAGGATCACTTTAGCCCAGGAGTTTGAGATTAGCCTGGGCAATATTCTGAGACCTGATCTCTACAAAAATACAAAAATTAGCCAAACATGGTGGCACATGCCTGTGGTCCCAGCTACTTAGGAGGCTGAAGTGGGAAGATCACTTGAGCCCAGGAGGTCAAGTCTTCAGTGAGCCATGATTGCACACTCCACTCCAGCCTGGGTGACAGAGTGAGACTCTGTCTCAAAAAATAAATGAATAAATAAATAAAATTTAAAAATAGGAAGGAAGGAGGGAAGGAAGGACAGGAAGGAAGGAAGGAAGGAAGGAAGGAAGGAAGGAAGGAAGGAAGGGAGAGAAAAATAAGAAGCCCCAGAGAGGTCCCTTGTCCTTTCTACCATGTGAGCACACAACCAGAAGGCAGCCGTCTGCAAGGGGAAAGAGGAGCCCTCACCAAAACCCAACGGTGCTGGTGCCCTGATCTTGAGCTTCCAGAACTGTGAGAAATAAATTGCTATTGTTCATAATAGCACCCAGTCTACGGTATTTTGCTATACAGCCTGAACAGACTAAGACATCTGTAAAATGGGAATGTCGTAGGATTAAGTGAATTAAGATAGGTAACATGTGTGGCACAGTGCCTGGTGCACACTGAGAATTGATTCAATGTTAGTTACCACCCTACTATTGAAGCACCTGTGTATAACCGCTCACATGCTAAGTGGAAGGATTTAAAAAACAATAATAAAAGCAAAGATTTGAATACAAAAATTGACTTTCAAGCCTAAACAAACATGACGTGTGTACAAAATTTTGGAATAATAGTGAATGATTTTATAAGCCAAGTGCAAGACACATGTCTTAAAAGAATGCTCCCATGGGAGAACACAGTGTTAAATTTCTGACACCCCAGTAATTACAGAGAAATATCCTTTAGACATAAGTGGTTTTCCACTATTCACTTATAAGTTTGTAGTGGAATTCAAACGCTGTGGATTTTGGTTGCAAAAACACAATGCCCAAATTTGTATGCGACCAAAGGTTGTATTGTAATGTAGGTTCTTACTACCTAGAAAGAATTCCTATGATCACCTTAAAAGTCTGCATTCTAGATGAAAGCATTTAATACACTCTCAAAATACACAGGGAGGATTGGGTGAAGACAGGCAGAATGTAGAGGACACCTTAAAGGCATTCAGTTCAAGAACCTCATCATAGCTTTTGAGAACAGGCAGAAGGAAACAAAAACACTGAGGAAACAAAACACTGAGGAAACAAAAACACCGAGATGGGGAGGATAGCATTGAGTCAGTACCTCCAAAGGTATGCTTCTGCCAAAAAAGTGCCTACATGCCAGAGGAATGTTAATTGCTGGACCCTTTTGTTCCATCTAACTGGTTTCATAAAGATTTGGAGTGGCTCTGTGATTGCTTTATACCTGATGGCTTTTCTCAATTGCCGTAGACCCTGTAGTACTTTAAAAATCTTGCTCCCCTTCTAAGAGACAGGAGTGATGTAGGCTGTGGTTGGGGATAGTTTCTGAAGTTCTCATTGGCTTCTTTGATGATCCCTACTGTGTTATGTATGCTGGGTCAGGTGCACAGGCAATTTTTTTTTTTTTTTTTTTTGAGACAGGGTCTCACTCTATCACCCAGGCTGGAGTACAATGGTGCAGTCTCTGCTCACTGCAAACTCTCTCTCCTGGGTTCAAGCAATCCTCCTGCCTCAGCCTCCCAAGTAGCTGGGATTACAGGCACATGCCACCACGCCTGGCTAATTTTCGTACTTTTAGTAAGGACAGGGTTTCACCATGTTGGTCAGGCTGGTCTCAAACTCCTAACCTCAAGTGCTCTGCCCACCTCGGCCTCCCAAAGTGCTGGGATTACAGGTTTGACCCACCGTGCCTGGCCTCAATCCAATTTTTTGAATTACTTAGAATGTTGACATAGGGATTCTTCCACTTAGTTGCTGCATTTTAATTTATATAAAATTAATCCTATATAAATTAATAAAAATGATTTAATTTTATATACATTAAATTCATTTTAATTTATATATGTACATATATATAAAATAAAATACATTTTATTTTCTACACTCTAAGTCCAGTGATGTTTCTGAAGATTTGAAGATTTTTCTAAGCTTTCTTTCTCTCTTGGACCCGCCCTGCCAAATTGTTCACGCTGTTACTACCCAGAAATAAAGTGGGGCATGTAATTGGAAAACATAGGCGTCTACTTACTTATTAACTCATTAGTACCGCGATAACTGAACAGCTTCCTAAGTAAAACAATACCCAACTGCAGTATAAACAAAGTCACAGACAACTGGCTTGTTTAAAACTCATCGCACTTGAGCAGGAGTTTTCTTTTTCACCTTTTCTGCTAAGGGACTTTTGTTTTATTTTCCTGCACATCCACTGTACTCGTTCCTGCCTTCTCTGAAGCCCACATCTCCAGCATTTACAATGAGTTTAGAAACAAGTGTGGAAGAAATTGGACCATACAATACCTTCCCCTAGGTATCCAACTAGATGTCACTTTGGAAATTAAGATGAGCTTCCTAATTCTAGAAAGAAGCCACCAGAGCACAGATGCCTGTACATCAGCTGTGACGACATCAGATAGAATGATTGAGGCATGAATAGGAAATTAGGGGGGCATTTGTCATTTAAATATGTATCTGCAATTTTTTTTTTTTTTTTTTACAAAAAACCGTTTTGCTTTGTTTTATAATAGTATTGACTGGCCGGGCATGATGGCTCATGCCTGTAATCCCAACACTTTAACAGGCTGAGAAAGGCAGATCACTGAGGTCAGACCAGCCTGACCAACGTGGCAAAACCCCATCTCTACTAAAAATACAAAAATTAGCTGGGTGTGGTGGTGCACACCTGTAATCCCAGCTACTCAGGAGGCTGAGGCAGGAGAATCACTTGAATCCAGGAGGCAGAGGTTGCAGTGAGCTGAGATCACACCACTGCACTCCAGCCTGGGCAACAGAGTGAGACTCTCTCAAAAAAAAAAAAAAATTGGATTGACTGATATTCATAACAGACAGGTAGCGGAGTCCAGAGCTTTGCACATAGTACTTGACTGAAAATTAGTTAAGGGAATGAATAAATAGATAAATGAACCACTCTAACATCCTGATTTGAAAGTTCAAGTTTCTAAAATTCTACATGACTTTTTACTGCTTGTTCACAATATCAGAGCTGGGGGCTAAGATGCGGGTCATTTAGTCTAGAGACGTCATTTAGCATTCATTAATCCAACAAAGATGTATTGAACGTAGTATGTTCCAGGCACCGTTCAAGGCTCTGGGGCTACAACAGAGAACTAAACAGACAAAGCCAGGCCTGCAAGAAACCCACATTCTAATACAGGGAAACAGACAATGGACAAATAAATAAACATACAGTATAGGCAGTAATAAAAAAGGAGAAGAATAAATCAGGGCTGGGGAAGAGAAAGCGTTGGAGGCAGTTTTAGGTGGAGTATCTCCTTTTCAACATCAGGTCAGCTGAATTTTCCCCATTGGGAAATGCCTGTTGACTGGGGTAATAGTGATCACATTTTGCAGAGTGCTTTACAGTTGGCAGTGCGCTTGTCTGCACCACGTCCTCTGAACTTTCCTGCAGCTCTTTGAGATCCTAATACTCCCCATGCTATCGGCAACAAAACTGAGGAACAGAAACTGGTTAAAGGGTTCATCCAAGGCCATGCACCTCATGAGTGCCAGTGCCCGCCTGTGGCTCAGATTTCCTGTCGCCTTTGCCGGGTGTTGCAAAGAGAGGGAACTTCGGTGCCAGCCCTGCCAACTGGGGAATGAGAAAGGGTGAGCTGCTGGGTTTGTGTCCTGCTTGGTTACTCTTTTCTGGAGTTTGATATTTACAGTCCTTGATTTGTTTGTTTACCCCCTAGAGAGAATGAAAGTACAGTGTGTGTATATTATTAAATAAAATCTGTGGGCCGGGCACGGTGGCTCACGCCTGTAATCCCAGCACTTTGGGAGGCCAAGGCAGGTGGATTACTTGAGGCTAGGAGTTCAAGACCAGCCTGGCCAACATGGTGAAATCCTATCTCTACTGAAAATATAAAAATTAATCGGGCATGGTGATGCACGACTGTAATCCCAGCTACTCAGGAGGCTGAGGCAGGAGAATCGCTTGAACCCAGGAGGTGGAGGTTGCAGTTGCAGTGAGCCAAGATTGCGCCATTACACTCCAGACTGGGCGACAAAGCAAGACTCCATCTCAAAAAAAAAAAAAAAAAAATCTGTGATGGGTATTAAGATAGAACCACCTAGAAGAATTGAGTAGAATTAAAGACTCTCCCAACAATGTTAATATCCACATGCTTATCCCTCCTGTGTTTGTCAATCCGAATCACACCCTAGCTAGGGAGCCGCATAATTTGGCACCTGACTCGGTATTCATCACACTAAAGCCACTTCTTGGTGATGAGAGTCTTTATCAGGAAGTACGTCATCCCTGCTGTACTGAAAGTTTTTAACACTCTGTTTCAAGAGCCAAAACTTCAGTGAGCACACAGAGACAATTCTTTTCCTACTTAGAACAATCCAAGTATAAAACCTCAAAGCAGATTTCTCTCACACAAAGCTTTCGTTTTAAATGTGCTCAGTCACTGTTTATTTCAAAGCCGTGTGAGATTATTTTTTTCTTCTGTTTCTTTCTTTTTTTGTGGGAAATGAGTAGAATGTTTTCCTCCTTCTCCTAAAAACAAAAAAC
This sequence comes from Theropithecus gelada, assembly GCF_003255815.1. Classification (NCBI taxonomy): domain Eukaryota; kingdom Metazoa; phylum Chordata; class Mammalia; order Primates; family Cercopithecidae; genus Theropithecus; species Theropithecus gelada. Next base: position 35,760,460 of record NC_037677.1, read on the forward strand.
AAATACAAAAGAAATAATCAATACATATTTACCAAAAATATGGCATGGTTTTAGTAAGGTGCTGACGTCAACATGATCACATGAGACACTAGAGAAAAACGTAGATTTGAATCTACAGAGAGATTTGAATTCTACGTTGTACATTGAATCTACAAAGAGAGATTTGAATTCTAGCTCTACCACATACTGGGGAGCCGCAGGCAAGTTACTGAGCCTTGGAGCCTCAGGTTCCTCTTCTGTAAAATGGGCATAACACCTGCTCTGAAACGTCATCATGGAACCAGGTGAAATAGAGACTGTTCAACATCTCGCATATATCAGTCAATAAATGGCACTATTACTACACACTAGTTGGGCCTTCCCTGAAGGGCAATAAAGGCCTTGACCTGGGCTGGGATCCCCAAAATCCAGAAGGGGAATGGGCAGGGCTGGGCCTCAAGCGTAGATGTGGAGGCAAAGGAAAAGTGAGATCCAGGAGCCTCAGAATGTGAGGACCAGCCATAGACTCAAGGAAGAGGATGGGAGGCAAAGCCAAAGTCGGCAATCTACGGTGGTGAACCAGGCAGATGATGAAGCTGAGAGGGGCTCCCTGAGACCCACCCCTGGTGGGGAACAGGGGAAGAAACTTACAGACTTCACAGCCGGAGCCACAGTCAGGCAGCCACAGGGTGTATAGCAGGACTCATAGAGGAAATGCTGGCTTCCATCTTGAGAGATTTTCCAGTTCCAGTTGACCTGCCATCAGTGCCATTGCAGGTCATCGCTACTTCTCCAAGTCTGTGCCTGCAGCAGTGGTGAATTCAGACAATGTTGTGTTTGTTCTCTGAATACAAATTACTAGTGTTGGGAAACCACAGTGCCTGAGCCAACCCCCCAACTGGAGCTCTTTGTTCGCCGTGCCTGGTCCCTGACTCTGAGAGCCAGAGGGACCTTGGAGGTCAGGAGGCCAACCGCCCACAGGCAGCAGGGATTCCCTCTGCGGCAGGAGCACAGGTGTTGCCGTGCCGCTGTAGGAACAGTCCAGGGACAGGACACCCACCCACGGCTTCCAGAAAACCACCTCCTTGGGTGGTAGCTCTGAGTGGCACAAAGCCCTTTGTGCAGTCACTGCAAAATCTGCCGGCTTTTAATCCCCCCTTCCTGACCCTTTCCACCTAGCGGTCCTCCTTCCATGCACCAGCACTTAACACATCTAATCTCGTAGAAAGCCATGCTCCAGGTCACTGGCCTCTGTCTTCCCACTGCTAGAGCTGTTCTTTTGGGGACTAGACATCACCGTTCCCTTCAGTCATTGAAGTCGGACCTGAACACTTCCTCATCCTAAATGCTCTCACCTGGACTTAATGAAATTTGCAAACATCTGTCTTAAAATGTAGCCATGAAACAGAACATAGTACTCCATATAATGTTGTTAATATGTCAGTCCTATTAACTCCCAGTGAGAACACTGTGGTGTGTGGTTTGCTGTCGTTGCTGCTGTTATTGTTGTTTTTGAGGCCAGGTCCCGCTCTGTCACCCAGGCTGGAGTGCAGTGGTGCATTCCCAGCTCACTGCAGCCTCCAACTCATGGGCTCATGCAGTCCTCCTGCCTCAGCCTCGTGAATAGCTGTGATTACAGGCACAGGCCGCCATGCACAGCTAATTTTTTTTATTTTTTGTAGAGACGGGGTCTTGCTCTGTTGCCCAGTCTCATGGTTTGTTTCATATACTAATATTGCATGAGCTTTGGGGTCCACCACAGCGCAGTTCAGCCTCCTATTCAGGTTGCTGTCAATAACATTCAGCTTGTATGCGTTTTGTTTTGTTAATACTAACTGCTTTTCTCCTCCTACATGTAAGTAGTCGGTTTGTTTAAATCTTCATTCCACATTGTTAAATCCATCAGTCTCACTTTGACCTGCTTGAATCTTGCTTTTAAGCTAAGTTTTGGTCATTTTAAAAATTGGATTTTATAAATTCAACCAAGGGATAATAAAAGTAGTTATCAGTACATAAAAATAAAAGGCCGTGGGTCACAGAGATCGATGAAGCTCTTATTAGATTACAGCTGTTATTGTTAATAATATTGAATGCCACTGATTATTGACCTTGTTCATCAATAATATTAATTTATCATAGTGTTGGTTGTAGTATTACTGCTAGTTCTCATCATCAGCATATTGGACACGTTATTCATAACTTGATATATTATTTCAGAAATTGACATTCTTTGTATATGGTTATTTTACCCATTATAAGTCTGCCTATGATAAGGGTATACATTTTCATCTTGACCTTGAGTAGATCATGAGAAACTTTGTAAAATGTTTCACTGAAACCACAGCTTACTCTGCCCAGTAATGCTCCCAAAGAGGAAATGAGGCCAACATGCACCCCTGGCTTTAGACAACAGAAGTCGTCTGCCTGCGCTTTCCTCTTCTTGAGCAGAGGCCACAGCTGAGTGACTGCCCAGGGCTTTGACCTCAGCTGCTTCCCTTCCAGGGAGGCGGAGGCGTGTTGGTCCACAGGCGGTCAAGCCTCACCTGCCAGCCAAGCTCACCTCCCAGGTCTTCCCCCAGTCACTATGGTTGTCTCTTAGAGGCCTCTGCCTCTCCCCGTCCTCTGTCCTGAGCTACAGCTCGCATCCACCTAATATTCTATGTACTTATTTATTATTTGTTCATTGTCAAACTCCCCCACTAGAATGCCAACTTCAGCGGGACAGGGACTTTGGGAGTCTATTTTTTTCACTCACTGTATCCTTAGTACTAGGACTAGTACTAAGGACTAGGACTAGTACTGAAGACTAGGACTAGTACTAAGGATACAGTTACTTAAGGATACCTCATTTACTAAGGATACCCCATCTACCCATCTACTAGTACTAAGGATATAGTTACTAAGGATACCCCATTTACTAAAGACACCCCATCTACTAGTACTAAGGATACAGTTATTAAGGATACCCCATCTACTGAGGTCCTGGTATGTCACAGGACCTCAGTAGATACTTGACATATGAATGAAGGGGGATCATGTGCCTCAGGAGATGTGGCTGGACCCTTATTTGAATGTCTCCAATCCCTTTAACACCAAAGACCCTAATGGCAGAGAAGATCAAAAGACGTGACCTGGAGCCCGAGGATGGTGGCCTAAGGAAAGCAGGATGCTTACGTTGATTGTTATTGTTGAGATCTAATTCACATATACCATACAATTCATCCATTAAAGTATGCAATTCAGTGATTTGTAGTATATTCACAGAGTCGTGCAACCATTGCCCCACTTTTACAACATTTTTGCCACCCCAAAAAGAAATCCTGTACTCATAAGCTATCATCCCCACACACATTAACTCCATCCCTTTGTCCCTAGGAAAATACTGATTTACTTTTTCTATGTGTAGATTTGTCTATTCTACACATTTCATATCAGTAGACGCAGACAATATGTGGTCTAAGTGATTTGTTTCAGTTAGCATAATGTGTTCAAAGTTCATCCATGTTGCGGCATGTATCAGTACTTCATGCCTTTTCTGAATAATCTTTTTTTTTTTTTTTGAAATGGAGTTTTGCTCTTGTTACCCAGGCTGCAGTGCAATGGCGTGACTTCAACTCACTACAAACTTCACCTCCTGGGTTCAAGCAGTTCTCCTGCCTCAACCTCCAGAGTAGCTGGGATTACAGGCACACACCACCAGACCCAGCTAATTTTGTATTTTTAGTAGAGATGGGGTTTCACCATGTTGGTCAGGCTGGTCTCGAAATCCCAACCTCAGGTGATCTACCAGTCTTGGCCTCCCAAGGTGCTGGGATTACAGGTGTGAGCCACCACACCCAGCGGAATAATATTCTATTATATGGGTACATCACATTTTGCTCATCTGTTCATCAGCAGATGGACATTCAGTTTCTTCCTCCTTTTGCCTATTATGTGTAATGTTACTGTGAACATTCATGTGTAAGTTTCTGTGGATATATGTTTTCATTTCTCTTGGTTATACACCCAGGCATGGGCCACATGGTCCCTCTGTGTTTAACATTTTGAGGAACTGCCAGGCTGTTTTCCAAAGTAGCTGCACCATGTCACAGTCCCACCGGCCGTGCACAAGGGCCCAGATCCCTGCCGTTGTCCCCATTGCTGCTACTGTAGGAAGCTGCTTTTTAGTCTCATTGTTTATCTTACATTCCTTGTAAACTTTGCATTCTTTTCTATAATATAAAGGGTTCATTGTCAAAGTTAAAATATTTACTGTTAGGAAAAATAAAGGAAAGACAAAAATGAGAAGCATTTGGATTGTGCATATTCATTTTGGGAAACTGGGTAGCATTAAAGAAAAGGGAAGAAAGCTGGAGCTATCAGATTCAGTTTCTAGAAACTTTCTCTTCTCTGTTTTGGTGCTTCAGTATTTTGAGGACCTAGACTGCATAAATATGTGGGCACAGAGTAAAAGGATTCTCTCTTTGGTTTATATGCTTGTCCAGCAGAATCACTAAGAAGATTCCTTGAGGCCAGGCACAGTGACTCACACCTGTAATCCTAGCAGTTTGGGAGGCAGAGGCAGACGGATTACCTGAGCTCAGGAGTTCGAGGCCACCCTGGGTAACATAGTGAAACCCGGTCTCTACTAAAATACAAAAAATTAGCCAGGCGAGGTGGCTCACACCTGTAGTCCCAGCTACTCAGGAGGCTGAGGCATGAGAATCGCTTGAACCCAGGAGGCGGAGGTTGCAGTGAGCTGAGATTGTGCCATGCATTCCAGCCTGGGCAACAGAGCAAGACTCTGTCTCCAAAATAAAAAGATATTCCTTGAGATGCAACAAAACTGTGGCCCACCTTTCACTTCTGCAGGTGAAAATGTCAAAAAATGCATTTTCTTACAGGTGGTGAACTGAATGAACTCTGACTTGCTAGTCAATCTCTTTTAAATTCTTGGGAATCTAAAACCATTTTAGTGAAGTGAGATAATGGAGGCTGTTTTTCTATATTTTTACCCCAACACTATAATTTTCATAACATGAGCTGAACTTGGGGTTACAAAAGATTAATTGTTCACCATCAACATTTGCATTCATTTGCAGAGCTTTACTTTTTTGGAAATGATCTTACCATGTGCAGGAAAAAACATTCCAAGCTTTCCTTTGCCCTGGTTAACTGTGGAAATTCAGCTTTAAAAAAAAAATTTGTGAGCCACTCTTCATGATTAATGTTATTTGGATTTTTCAAAGCTGTAGTCAGGATTATTGTTTGTTTACCTTTGTTCTCCTTGAAGAAAACTAGTAATTCATCTATGAATTTGAAAACTCCACATAGCACTTTCCCTGGCTGAGAGGGAAAAGGACATGCCCAGAATATGATTTTTAAGTCAAATTTCAGAGGCAGTTTTCATTTTCTTAATAATTTCCCTTAAAAGACAAGTTTTCAAACCATTAGATTTTTTTTTCATGAAACTCCCAGAGGTTTAACAGAATGGTGTTGGTGAATGATGCCGTGGTTTCTGGTACATGCACAGGACGGGGCAAGACGTTCTGATGCAGCTGTGTGTCATTGCTGGGTGCCAGCTGTGTACATAATTGTTTATTGGTTCCAGTTGATATTGTGCTCAATAAAACACTCACATATTTGTGGGAAAAAAAACTTTATCAGTTATTTTCCCATCAAATCCTTTGCAAATTAAAACATATTCAACAATTTTCATCAGCATACATTTAGCAAAAGAGAAGTAAATGAAGAAATTAACAGATCTGCTTTCTGTGGGGTGAAGAACCAAGTTAGCCTGTGTCCCAGTTAACCATTGCTAAGTAACAAACCATTGCAAAATATAATAGCTTAAAATAACCAGCATTTATGTAGCTCATGATTGCATATGTTGGTAATTCAGGTGGGGCAGTTCTGCTCTCCCTCATGCATCTGTGGTCAGTTGCAAGTCAAGTGGACGACATTGCTGATGTCAGCTGGACTCTCTCCCCTCTCTGAGGCCTGGGCTAAGATAACTAGGCTGCCTCAGCTTTGATCCACCTGCTCTCATCTTCCAGCAGGTTAGCCCAGGCTTGTTCACATGGCAGCCAGTCAGTGTTCCAAGAGATCAAATTGAAGCATGAAAGTCCTTCGGAGACCTAAATTTTGAACTAGCATATTATCACTCCTGCATTTTGTTGGCCAAGACAAACCAGAAGACCAGCCCAGATTCAAGGGGAAGAAAAATAGATTTCACTTCTAGACATCACTTCATAGTCACATTACAAAGCTGTGAAACAGGAAGGAGTGAGAGATAGTGGCCATTTTTGCAATGTTTCACAACCTATTTCGTGGCTGGCCAAGAATGTATTAATAACACATTAAAATAGGGCATGTCGTTGTATCCCTTAATTACAGTGCTTTTTTATATACCTCAAATTCGTCTTGTGGACTTAAAAAAGACTGGCCATATCTATAACAAAGGACTTTTTCAAATTTTCTCTTTCGACATGAGTTGCATGTTTCTGGCAATTCTGAAGCAGATCTTAAAGAACACACCACAACTCATGTTTGGGTTTTCATTTTATTTTTCTTAGGCAAGACTTCCTCCTTTTTAGTTGCAAAATAAATAAAATGGTTTTTCTTCAAAATTTTTTATTATGAGTTTTTAGATGGCATTGAGACAGTGTTAAGTTTGGGCAATTTCTGTTTATTACACAAGAGACACCATAGTTTACAATTGTTCGTACATCCATAATAATTAACTCATCTTTTAAATAAGCACCTAAGAACATCTGACACCTTTTGGATTAATAATTACTGTTAATTTGAATTCACTTGTGGTTATCTCATGTTTCCATGCTGGTTTCAACCGTTGACTCAAAAATCAAAATTATTGCACTTTCAAAGGTAAAGAAAGAAAAGTCCCGTAAGTGTTAAGAAATGGGAACTTTTATACGTTACTGATGGGAGTGGAAATTAGTTCAATTACTTCAGACAGCAAATTGGCAATACCTAGTAAAGATACACACCCTACAAAAAAGCAATTTTATTTCCAAATGTTTATTCTAGAGAAAATCTCACACACTACAAAGGAGACATGTACAAAGACAGTCCTTGCACTCTTTCATTTATTTATTCAGTTACTCAGCAAGTATTTATTAAGCACATACTGTGTCTCACATAGCAGAAGACAAAACAAAAATCCTGCCTGCAAAGGGCTTACATTCCAGAGGGAAAAGATATATAATGAGCAAAATAAATAAGGAAATATATTGCAGGTAAACTGATGATAAGGGCTGTGGAAAAAAATAAGAGTAAAAAAGAATAGGAAGTGTCAGGGAGGAGGGTAAAAATTTAAATAGGCTGTACAGCGATGGCCTCACTGAGAATGTCACAATTAGAGTTACAGATTTAATAAATACAAATGTAAGATTCCTACATAAATTTTAGATAATCAGTGGATTTTTTTGTTAGGGTAAGTATATCCCATTTAGCACTTCGGGGATACCTGTACTTCACATGAACTTGATATGAAATTCAAATGTAACTGCATGTCCTGTCTTTTCTCTGGCAATGCTACTGATAACCGAGAAAAAACATGGGAAGAAGAGGGAGCAAATTAAGTGGACATGTTGAGAAGGTCATCAAATGAATGAATTCCTGGAAGAGGAGCTCAGCAGGCAGAGGAACCGCTAGGAGCAAAGACCCTGGCTGTTTGCAAATAGTGAACACTTAGACGTAACTTGTCCCTCAGCAGGAGAACATAGACTTATCCTGTGGTATATTTGCACCACGGAATCCAGTAAATGGATGAAATCCAAAAACACTCATATTGATAAATCCCAAAAACACGATGTTGAACGGAAAATAAGTCGGGAAAAGATAAATCTGTTCTGGCTGCATTTCTGTCAGGTTGAAAAACACACAAAACAGTGTATACCACTGATGCTATATTCATATGCCAAGGACAAAAGCAAATAGGGAATGCTAGAGACCTACTTTAGGAGACTGTCAACTTCTGGGGAGGGAAGGAAAAAGGGGAAGAGGCATGGCTTTAGCATTCTCTCTCTCCCTCTCTCTCTCTTGCCTTTCAATAAGCGAATGAGGTAAAGTGTTTAACCTTAATGGTAGTTATACAGCAGTCTAATATATTATCTGTGCTTTTTTTTTTTTTTTTTTTTGAGATGGAGTTTCACTCTTCTTTCCCAGGCTGGAGAGCAGTGGTGCGATCTTGACTCACTGCAGCCTCTGCCTCCAGGGTTCAAGCTATTCTCCTGCCTTAGCCCTCTGAGTAGCTGGGATTACAGGCACATGCCACCATGCCTGGTTAATTTTGTATTTTTACCATGTTGGCCAGGCTGGTCTCAAACTCCTCACCTCAGGTGATCCGCCTGCCTCGGCCTCCCTAAGTGCTGGGATTACAGGCGTGAGTCACCGCACCTGACTTATCTGTGCTTTTTTTTTATGACTTCAAAATTTAAAAACCCAGAATTTTAGGTACTTTTGTATTATGAGGAACTCACTACAGTAGGAAGCAACTTATGAGTGTGTAAATATTTGATCTAGCAGCAATTTTCCACTGATCCTGGCAGGTGACAGCTCTCAGTGAACAGCACTCATAACCTAAAGTGAGAAGTTGTCTATATTCATTGTGAATGTCCCTCAGAGTCACCAGGAGCCACTGGGCAGGCCAGGAACTTACTGCCTGTTTCCTCATCTGTCAGATGGAGGTGTTAACACAAGCTTTCAACCCTCAATAAATAAGACAGCAGCCACATAGTGCCTGTAAGTATTGTAAGAATGAGTGGCTGTGGCAGTTCATTTTGTCTGATCTGGAACCCGCTGTGGGTTTCCCTTTGAACTGAACATTGTAACTTCCTAGGTATAGACTTTTGGCAGTTACTTAATGTTCCTGAGCCTCAGTATCTGGATCTATACAATGGAAATTAACAAGACCTACTGTGCAGTCATGCTGCAAAAATTATAGACTATGTGCATAATATTCACAGCACCGCTCAACAAATAATAGATATTATTATTCTTATTTTTAGTCTTATTATTAGCTGATCATAGTTTAGGTTATAACCATTTCCAAAAGAATTTCCTTTGTAAGAACACACTTAGACAACTCAGACTCGTTTTCTATTTCTTTCTACAGACTACCTTCTGATGTAAAATAGAATTTTAGTCCTAACTCCAAAAAAAATGGGAAGAAACGGGCTCTCCATCACTTTTCGGCAGTGTTGTCATTGACTTACTGAGTGACGTAGGGCTGCAAGGGCCTGAGAAGGTAGAAGGAACCAGAAGTTGACCTATGCGCATGGATAATACTGTGCCACACAGTTGAGGATGAGACACAGCAACACCTCAGGGGTCAATGCTGAAGTTCAGAGCAAGCACCTTTAGATGTGACTGACGGACATTCCCATGGGAAGGCAAACAGTGCACCCTCAATTGCTGAAAGGTTGTGGGCTGTTTAAAGGCATTTGAATTCACTCCTCAGTTATTCACGCATGAGCAGGGTGAACATCTCTGCAAGGATCGTATACTTGGTGCACTCGGAGGACAGGGATGGAGTTGGAATGTAGGGCACAATTATTTAGGACAAGACTGTTTCCTATGATTAACTTAAAAGACGTAATTCACCCGGGGTCTCATTAAAGCTCACAGCGGTTACCTATGAGGCTTAAACCAAGGATTGACGTCTGACACAGTGGAGAAGACAGTATTGTATACAGACAAAAGCTGACAGATTTCACGCCCTTAGTAGATGCTGATAATGGAAATAATACCATAGCATATATTTTATTTAACATGTACTCTGTGCCAAAAACTCCCTCTTTATACATTACACAATGCAATCCTCATAGCATGCCTGTGAGTATGGAACTGAGATGAAGAAAAGTTTAGAACTCAGTAACCTAAGGTTACACCACTAGTAAGCTGTTGGTCAGTAGTTCAAACCTCAGGAGTCGGCTACCATAGCCTTACTGCTGACCACTGTGTTATTGCACCCTGTGTCTTTGGACAGGAAAGTGGATTAAACACCAGTTTCAGCCTGCTATGCAGACAGATAAAAAAGGCCCTTCTGGAAGATTCAGGCTGACCTGTTCAAAGTCACACAGGGAGCAGGAGCAGAATCAGAGATGTGACTGTGATTGCCATGAGGGTTACGTTGAAAATCAACAGAATCTATAAGTAGCTGCATTCTAATACACACCAAGAAGGATGTCGGGGTCACAGACTGGGGGCTGCAGTGACTCAGCCTATGCCCCGCCATGGGGCTCGGCCCTGTTGACCCAGAACATCTCCAGGTGTCTGCAGAGCTCTGCTGGAGGGCCGTGATTCTGATTTCAAGGGGTAACAGAAATGTTCTGTGGCTGGACATGATTTTTGGTGCTTAAACTTCTAATTCTTTCCTCAAGGTTCCCCTCCGCTTTACCAGAAACCAGTCTGAGACTCTTCCCACTGCAAGCCCTTTATCAACCCATGCCTCCTTTTGCTCAAAATTAAACCATGATGGAAAAAACGGAAAGTACTTTGGAGGTCTTAAAAATTGACTTGGATTCAAATCTGCCTCCTTCTAAGTATAGACTTTTGGCAAGTTACTTAGTGTTTCTGAGCCTCGATTTCTGAATCTATACAATGGTAATTAACAAGACCTACTGTACAGTGTTGCTGCAAAGATTACAGATAATGCATGTAATATACACAGCACCACTGAACAAGTAATAGATATTATTATTCTTATCACTGTTATCATTATCCGATCATATTAACAGTTTAGGTTATAACCATTTCCAAGGGAATTTCCTTTGTAAAGAGCACAAGAGCCTTTCTCTGAAGATTTGAAAGGTACTTTCCTTTCTCTTCACTGCGTATTTCCTCTTCTGCTGAGAACTTGATTTCACTTTTGAGAAAAAAATCTGTGCCTACCTTCCCAAAACCACACAAAGAAGTTGAAAGTATATAAACAAAGGCAGAACCTTAGATCTCTAAGAGCCAACATGAAAACAATTCAGAGTTTATGAAAGCGAGACTAAGGAGAGATGGAAGCATGTTTATTTCAAGATCTGATAGAAACTAGACCTGCTCTATTATTAAGACCTTTTATTAGGCCCCCTCAAAAGCTTTCAGGAATCTTCAAAATGCATTGCAGGTATCCCCAAAAAAGTGGGCTTTGGTGTTGGGGCCAGTGTTGCGACTGGTTCCTGTTCATTTATAAGAAAAAGCCGTCACAGTTCCAGACTTTAAGGAAGGCTGCCTTCCTTAAAGCAGTTTTCGGGAGTTGCTTATTAACACTGGTCAAATGCTATTTGTTTTGTTTTGTTTTGTTTTTTGATACAGAGTCTCGCTCTGTCACCCAGGCTGGAGTGCAGTGGCACGATCTCGGCTCACTGCAACCTCTGCCTCCCGGGTTCAAGTGATTCTCCTGCCTCAGCCTCCTGAGTAGCTGGGATGATTGTACGCATCCACCACCACACCGGATAATTCTTGTATTTTTCAGTAGAGGCGGGGTTTCGCCATGTTGGCCAGGTTGGTCTCAAACTCCTGACCTCAGGTGATCCTCCTGCCTCAGCCTCCCAGAGTGCTGGGATTACAAATGCTGCTTTCTGCCATCACTGACTCCCCTGCTTTTTATTAGCAGGATGGATTTAACTATAAAAATATATTGGGTTATGATCATAATGCTTGGCTAAAAGAAAGTGATAAAGTGAAATTAAATTCTGTACACTGCGTACAGTTGAACACATTTTGAGGATCTGGAATACAATAAAATTATTAAAACAAAAAGCACTGCCGTGATGCCTACCTTTAAAGAATTCTTGACGGAGAGCAGTATAAAGACATACGCAAAGGTGGTGATGAAAACGTGCTGAGCGTAGAGATGTGCCTGGGTTATTTAGGGCACGGGAGAGGGGAACCTCGGGGAAGGCTTCCCGGGGAATGAGGTGTCTGAGCGGAGCTGGAAGAGTGAGTGGGAGTTAACCAGGTGTCAGGGAGGACGGGAGGGTTTTCTGCGCAGATGTACAGCCGTGCCAAAGCAAGAAGGCAAGAAGCACAGGGGCCTGTAGGAGCTTCTCCTTGGCTGGGAGGCGAAACACCAGCAGGAAATAGTGGTCGGTGAGGCCAGCCAGACAGGCAGGCCCTGTTTTCAACTGGACTGCAGGCAAAAGGGGACAAAGGCCACTTCCGCATCTGTTCACTGTCGTGTCCCAACCCCCACCAGTGCCTGGTGATGAACAAATGCCAGGGAGCTTTGGCGTCACTCTGGGTGTGAGAGATATTTAGATATTTTAGAAGCAGAGCGACATGATTATATTTCACTTTAGATAGGGAGGCAATCAGTTAGGAAGCATTTCCATCAGAATTAAGTTCTTAAAACTGCAGTTCTACATCCAAGAATGTTCATTCATTCATTTTATTCCATATTAGACAATTTTTTTTTTTTTTTTTTTGAGACGGAGTCTCGCTCTGTCGCCCAGGCTGGAGTGCAGTGGCCGGATCTCAGCTCACTGCAAGCTCCGCCTCCCGGGTTCACGCCATTCTCCGGCCTCAGCCTCCGGAGTAGCTGGGACTACAGGCGCCCGCCACCTTGCCCGGCTAGTTTTTTGTATTTCTTAATAGAGACGGGGTTTCACCCTGTTAGCCAGGATGGTCTCGATCTCCTGACCTCGTGATCCGCCCGTCTTGGCCTCCCAAAGTGCTGGGATTACAGGCTTGAGCCACCGCGCCCAGCCTAGACAATTTTTTTTTTAAGAGACAGGCTGTTGCTCTGTCACCCAGGCTGGAGTGTAGTGGCGTGATCTTATCTCACTGCAGCCTCCAACTCCTGGGCTCATGCCCTCTTCCCACTTCTGCCTCTAGAGTAGTTGGGACCACAGGCACATGTCACTACCACACCTGGCTAATTATTTTTTTCTTTTTTTTTTTTTAGAGATGAGGATCTTGCTATGTTGCCCAGGCTGGTCTCAAACTCTTGGCCTCAAGTGATCCTCATGCCTCAGCCTCCTGAGTAGCTGAGACTACAGGCATGCATCACAACACCTGGCTAATTTTTATTTAAAAAAATTTTTTGGAGAGTTGGAGTCTTGCTATGTTGTCCAGGCTGGTCTCAAACTCCTGGCCTAGAGTGATCCTCCTGCCTTTGCCTTCCAAAGTGCTGGAATTACAGGCATAAGCCACCATGCGAGGACTCAACAAATATCTATTGAATGTTTAGTATGTTCCAAAGACTGTTCTAGGCTCAGAAGATTTAGCAAAAAGCCAAATGGACGTAAATCCCTGCACTCGTGGGAAGGACAGGTAATAAAACAAGCAGCTAAGTAAATAAATTGTACAGTCTGTTAGAAGGCAAAAGAATGAATGGAGACAAATAAACTAGGGAAGCGATTAGGAACAGGGGAAGCAGGAGGTAGGCAGGTGGGAGGAGTTGCTATTTTTAAGAAAGGTGGTTAGAAAAGATCTCACTAATAAGGGTACATCTGAGCAGGGACCTGAAAAGGTGAGAGCTTGATTCCTGCTGGTATCTGGAGGAGGACCGTCCAAGCAGAGGGAAGTGCAAAGGCCCTGGGGCTAGTACAAGCCTGAAGACAACAGGGTGCCCGGAGCAGAGTGTAAAAGTCAAGAGGTAGGAAAATTGTGCTGAGCGTAGCCTCCAATCAGCAGGATCAATATCTTTGGAATCTGTTAAAAATGTAAATTATTACACCCTAACCCAAGCTAAGAATCAAAGACCTGGGTTGGAAATGGGAGTAGGGGTAACACTCAAGAATATTTTTTTTTTTTTTGGAGACTGCATCTCACTCTGTCACCCAGGCTGGAGTGCAGTGGCATGATCTTGGCTCACTGCAATCTCCGCCTCCTGGGTTCAAGCAGTCCTCCTGCCTCAGCCTCCCAAGTAGCTGGGATTACAAGTGTGTGCCACCACACCCAGCTACTTTTTGTATTTTAGTAAAGATGTGATTTCGCCATGTTGGCCAGGCTGGTCTTGAACTCCTGACCTCAAGTGATCCACCTGCTTCAGTCTCCCAAGGTGCGGGGATTACAGGTGGGAGCCACTGTGCCCGGCCCAGGAATCTATTTTGACTGGTCTTCCAGGGGATTCTCATGTTAGCTTAGTTGACTTTTCTCTCTCTCTCTTTCTTTCTCTCTCTCCAGTATTTTGCCTAACCATCAATTTCCATAAGTCTAAATGCCCTCCATGTATAGATATCTCCAACTTTTTTATTTTCCATGCAAAGAGAGCTCTTTAAATTTTAACCCTTTGTACCCAATCCCATCTCAACAAATAAGCCTAGGTCGGCACAGTGGCTCATGCCTGTAATCCCAACACTTTGGGAGGCCAAGGCATGAGGATCACTTGAGTTCAAGACCAGCCTGGGCCACATAGCAAGACCCCATCTTTACAAAAAAATTTTAAAAGAAAAATTAGCCAGGTGTAGTGGTACATGCCTGTAGCCCCAGCTACTCAGGAGGCTGAGATGGGAGGATCCCTTGAGCCCAGGAGTTAAAGGTTACAGTGAGCTATGATCACACCACTGGACTCCAGCCTGGATGACAGTGTGAGACCCTGTCTCTAAAACAAACAAACAAAAAATTAAATCGCCTATCTTCTTATTTAGTGAAATCAGAATCCTAGAAATTTGATAGCCTGAACCATATTATTCTTTATAACACATTATTTGCTATTATAATTTGGAGTCGGCCTGACTTTTATGGGGTGGCAGGAGAAATCATCGCTTCCCAAGTCATCACTGGGGGCCAGTTTCCTGCCCTGTCCCAGCTCTGAGAAGCGGACTCGCCTGTTCTCCCTGGGGCCCGGAGGTACTGGGGCTCTTACTTCCTGCTCTGGCCCATCCTTTCAATACAGTCCTGTTGCTCACTTGAGACATTAGCAGATTCATGTCACTTGTACATAAACCTTCACAATAATCGATGTTACAATAGGAAAAGGAATATTTGCTGAAAATCTTTTCTATTCTTTTTTTTTTTAAAGATGAAGTCTCGCTCTGTTGCTCAGGCTGGAGTGCAGTGGCATGATCTCAGCTCACTGCAATCTCCGGCTCAAGAGATTCTCCTGCCTCAGCCTCCTGAGTAGCTGGAATTACAGGCACCCGCCACCATGCCCAGCTAATTTTTGTATTTTTTGTAGAGACACGTTTCACCATGTTGGCCAGGCTGGTCTCAAACTCTTGACCTCAGGTTTAAGGCAGATCCACCTGCCTTGGCTTCCCAAAGTGCTGGGATTACAGGCGTGAGCCAGCGCACCCAGCCTCCATTCAATTTTACAAATATTTCTGCCTTAGCTGCTTTTTGCAGTGAAGCAATGGGCCAATAAATAAATTATAATTATTTGTCCTAGGCACGAGAAGGGACGCAATACCACCTAGTACTCGACCACACCTGAGGGTTAAGGAACACACCTGAGGGTTGAGAACACCAGCTCCGGAATCAGACTGCCTGAGTTTGGTAACTGGCAGTGGCCGGCTTCTCGTCTGTTGGATCTGAGGTGGCTTATCACACCTCTCCCTGTGTTTCCATTCCCTCACCTATAAATGCGGTTAACAATAGTGCCCATCTCAGAGGGCAAAGACTGAGTTATTATACGTAAAGCACATAATCAGTACCTGGCATTTGGTAAATGCCAACTGAGTTTTAATCTTTCTTATTTTGTTTTGTTTTGTTTTATTTTATTTTATTTTATTTTATTTTATTTTTGAGACAGAGTCTTGCTCTGTCACCCAGGCTGGACTGCAGTGGCATGATCTCGGCTCACTGAAAGCTCCACCTCCTGGGTTCACGCCATTCTCCTGCATCAGCCTCCCAAGTAGCTGGGACTACAGGCGCCTGCCACCATGCCTGGCTAATTTTTTATTTTTGTATTTTTAGTAGAGACAGGGTTTCACCATGTTAGCCACAATGGTCTCAATCTCCTGAACTTGTGATCCGCCTGCCTCGCCTCCCAGAGTGCTTGGATTACAGGCATGAGCCACTGCACCTGGCCAACCTTTCTTATTAATAGGTATTTCTCTTCTCTTTCTTTCTTTCTTTTTTTTTTTTTTTTTTGAGACAGGGTCTCACTGTGTCGCTTAGGCTGGGGTACAGTGGCGTGATCTCGGCTCACTGCAACCTCTGCCTCCCATGCTCAAGTGATTCTCCTGCCTCAGCCTCCTTAGTAACAGGGATTACAGGCACCTGTCACCATGCCTGGCTAATTTTTGTATTTTTAGTAGAGATGGAGTTTCACCATGTTGGCCAGGCTGGTCTCAAACTCCTGACCTCAGTTGATCCACCCACCTCAACCTCCCAAAGTCCTGGGATTACAGGCGTGAGCCACCACTCCTGGCCCTATTCTTATTAGTACATATTTCTGAGTAAATAAACAGAAAAGGCTTGGGAGAGAGCTAGCCAAAGGTACTCGAGTGTACTTAGAATGTTAACCAATATTACACCGTGGTACTCGCTGGAATGCAGGTACTCCCAGGGGCTCCAAGGTACGTTAATTAGCTTGTGATGTTTTGATTGACTCTTGTCTGTGTTTCAGAAAGCCTTGCTCTGGGTTTTGGTTGCCATGAGTTGCAGTCTAAATCATGATTCCCAGCCAGGAAAAATTATAATAAACAACTATCTAATGTAATGAGAACCCAACAAAACTATAAAACTTAGTTATTTCAAAATGACAGAGCTGTTTGTGAAAAAATAACAAAATAAAACACAGCCATTGGATAATTTCTTCCTACACCCCGAGGACGCTGGTTTTAAGTACTTGATCGCAGGCCATGCATAAGAGGAGATAGAATTATTCCTTTTTGATTGAAGTGGTTCAGAATTGGCCTCTAATTGACCTGGGAGTAGGAAGCAAAGAGGATTGGGTATAAAAATATAATGGGGTTCACTTGAAACCAGCCAGGCACTTTAACCTGCCCCAGAGGGGTCTCTCTCCATTTTTAAAACCCGGTTGACGTATGAAAGGAAAAGTTGCCAGTGTTATTCACTAGAAACACAGACAATGGAATGTAAACCTATGTCCATATGGTGCAGGTTAGGAACTGATGGAACGACACAGGAGACTATCAATTCCCAGGTGTCTTCCGCTGTAACTGGCAACTCCATCCACAGTTAATAGTGAATACAAAGTAATTCTGCGGCCATGCTGCCTGCGGCCGCCAGTGTATTTCATGTGTACAGCCTGTGGCAGGCAAGCATGGACAATAAGAGCTCAAGCCTCCGAAGGACGACTCTGGGTTCAAATCTGATCAGCAGAGTCGTCTCAGGCACGTGGCTTCATCTTCTTTTTTGTGATAGAGACAGGTCTGTCACCCAGGCTGGAATGCAGTGGTGTGATCATAGCTCACTGCAGCCTTAAACTGCTGGACTGAAGCAATCCTCCCGCCTCAGCCTGCCAGAAAAAGTGCTGGAATTACAGGTGTGAGCCACCACACCTGGCCCACTTCACCTTTTTAAATCCCAAGTGCCTTGTCTGTAGAAAAGGGATAGAACAGTTTCTACCTCATAGGAATCCCATGATGATTAAATTAACTAAAGTTTGGAAAGCTCTAGCACTGCCTAATACAGAGTACATACTCACCACAATGTGAGCTGTTTATTATGATCAGTTGTGTGGTTTTGGAAACAATATGTGCTGAACCCATAGTCTTTATAAGGCTGGAAATAGATATTATTAGGCTCATTTTATTTTATGTTATAGACAGGGTATTGCTGTGTCACCCAGGTTGGAGTGCCGTGGTGCAATCACAAACTTCTGGGCTCAAGTGATCGTCCCACTACATCCTCCCAAGTAGCTGAGACTACAGGTGCATGCCACTAAACCCAGCTAATTTTTAAAAATTTTTTTGTAGAGACAGGGGTCTTCCTACGTAGCCCAGGCTGGTCTCAAATTCCTAACCTCAAGTGATCCTCCCACCTCGGCCCTCCAAAGAGCTGGGATTACAGGTGTGAGCCACGGTGCCCAGCTCCCAGGCTCATTTTAAAGGTGAGAAACAGCTTCAATAAGAGGCTCATTCAAGGTTACCCCGGAAAAGGAGTCTGAGACTGCCCAGTGGGATTAGCTCCAAGGACACGATTACACAACCCAGCCTCAGGTCCTCCCTTACCTTGTCTCGTGTCCTCAGCTCAGCAGGTACACAAAGGCTTGAGTGGGAGAGACCTTTTCCACCAACAGTGAGACCCTAGCAAAGATCAGAGCTGAACCATCATCTCTTAATTGTCCCCCGTATCCTGGTCAGAGAAGCTGTGACTTCCAATCCTGGAGCTAAGAACCTGGCACTTGTTATTAGTGGAGAAGGCAGAATTTTTGCTCCCTCACTTTG
Organism: Theropithecus gelada; assembly: GCF_003255815.1. Classification (NCBI taxonomy): domain Eukaryota; kingdom Metazoa; phylum Chordata; class Mammalia; order Primates; family Cercopithecidae; genus Theropithecus; species Theropithecus gelada. The sequence continues at coordinate 35,778,732 of NC_037677.1, forward strand.
GGCATACACACAGAAAAATCACATTAATTTATTTCTCTAAACCCAATTAAATTTGACTACATCCTCACTCATTGGAATGACAAGAATTTGCGTCCTCTTCCCTCTCTCTCAGGTCACCTTGGACCTCCAAACAGGGAAGTGGTCTCTTGTCATCAATTTTTTTTTTTTTTTGAGATGGAGTCTCGCTCTGTCGCTCTGTCACCCAGATTGGAGTACAGCGGCACAGTCTCGGCTCACCGCAACCTCCACTTCCTGGGTTCAAGCAATTCTTCTGTCTCAGCCTCCCGAGCAGCTGGGACTACAGGCACACCCCACCACACCCAGCTGACTTTTACATTTTTAGTAAAGACAGTTTTTCACTGTGTTGACCAGGCTGGTCTCAAACTCCTGACCTCAGGTGATCCGTCCACCTCGGCCCCCCAAAGTGCTGGGATTACAGGCATGAGCCACCATGCCCAGCCTCTTGTCATCAGTCTAATAGAGCTGTTACTAAGGTGCTTGGGGCAAAATGACTGCCAGTCCCTTTCGAAGCCAGACTCCAACCCTCTTGACTGAACTCCAGGATCCTTTGCTGTGCCTGGGACACATTTTTAGCTTTTTTTTTTTTTTCTGAGTTGGAATCTCTGTCTGTCACCCAGGCTGGAGTGCAATGGCGGATCTCGGCTCACTGCAGCCTCTGCCTCCTGGGTTCAAGCAATTCTCCTGCCTCAACCTGCCAAATAGCTGGGATTACAGACACCTGCCACCACACCCAGCTAATTTTTTGCATTTTTAGTAGAGACAGGGTTTCACCATGTTAACCAGGCTGGTCTTGAACTCCTGGCCTCAGGTGATCCACCCACCTTGGCATCCCAAAGTGCTGGGATTACAGGTATGAGCCACTGCACCTATGTGTTTAAATTGTAAGGCACATATCTTAGAATCTAGCCCGCAACTCACAGGCCATGCACTGTCCCATCAGGTGGTCTGCCCCTTCTTGAGGCACTCAGCAGGCATAGGGTCTCGTGTTATCTTCCCATCTTGTACGGATGTTCTCTATTGCTTCTTTTGGGAGTGCTATCGCCCTTTTCCATTCCTTCCTACCTCCCCCATTTCCAAACCTCAGAGCACCTCTCCTCTCTGTAAGAGTTCAGTTCTTTCCAAAATAAAGCTCCTTTAGTCTGTGTAAAAGAAGCAAGAGTTACCCTACGTGTTCATCTCTCCAAATCCTGCTGACCCACTGAAAGAACAAAAAGAAAAGTATTTCTACTGCTTCCCTCTTCTCCAGCAAGGACAGCAAAACACAAGGCAAAGGCCTGTAAACCAGCCTGCCATGTTTCTCTTTTCAGAAAGACTCTTCGAAAAGTATTAAACTCAAGCTGAAAATGGAAGCACTCTAAATTCTTTGCCACGACTACACGTTAGGGCTGGTCAGCGAACCAACACTTTGCAGCAAAGATTCTTTGATTCATAGCCACTTATGCCTAGTGTTCCATTTTTGGAATGCCATGTAACTCAACAATGGGACATAACATTTTTCTCTCTTCAAATTCTTGTTCCTTGAGTTTTTCTAGGTAATATACATGAATTTCACGCAAATTCAAAAATTTGCAACCTCAGGCATAAACGAGTTAAACCTTTGCAAGTAGCTGCCTGAATTTTCAGTAGTAGAATCGGCTACTCTTCGGTGAACAGATCATTGTGGAGTTTTGACTGGCAAAGCTTTTTATGTCAATTCCAAGGATAACCACTGGTGAAACAGGGAATCTATTTCTTTTATGTTTTCATTTCCAGGTAACTTAAGTTTCAGTTTTATTTTATTCATCAAGTTTTACCATGACCTATTTCTTCTTCTTTTTTTTTTTCTTTTTTTTTTACCTTCAAGTTCTGGGACATATGTGCAGAACGTGCAGGTTTGTTACATAGGTGTACATGTGCTATGGTGGTTTGCTGCACCTATTAACCCACCATCTAGGTTTTAAGCCCCATTTGCATTAGGTATTTGTCCTAATGCTCTCCCTCTCCTTGACCACCAGCCCCTGACAGGCCGCAGTGTGTGACATTCCCCTCCCTGTGTCCATGTGTTCTCATTGTTCAACTCCCACTTCTGAGTGAGAACATGCGGTGTTCGGTTTTCTGTTCCTGTGTTCATTTCCTGAGAGTGATGGCTTCTAGCTTCATCCATGTCCCTGCAAAGGACATGAACTCATTCTTTTTTATGGCTGCATAGTATTCCATGGTGTATATGTGCCACATTTTCTTTATCCAGTCTATCATCAATGGGCATTTGGGTTGGTTCCAAGTCTTTGCTATTATAAATAGTGCTGCAATAAACACATATGTGTATGCATCTTTATAGTAAAATGATTTATAATCCTTTGGGTATATACCCAGTAATGGGATTGCTGGGTCAAATGGGATTTCTGGTTCTAGATCCTTGACGAATCGCCACACTGTCTTCCACAATGGTTGAACTAGTTTACAGTCCCACCAACAGTGTAAAAGTGTTCCTATTTCTCCACATCCTCTCCAGCACCTATTGTTTCCTGACTTTTTAATGATTGCCATTCTAACTGGTGTGAGATGATATCTCATTGTGGTTTTGATTCGCATTTCTCTAATGACCAGTGATGATGAGCTTTTTTTTCATGTTTCTTGGCCACATAAATGTCTTCTTTTGAAAAGTGTCTGTTCATATCCTTTGCCCACTTTCCGATGGACTTGTTTTTTTTCTTGTAAATTTGTTTAAGTTCCTTGTAGATTTTGGATATTGGACCTTTGTCAGATGGGTAGATTGCAAAAATGTTCTCCCATTCTGTAGGTTGCCTGTTCAGTCTGATGACAGTTTCTTTTGCTGTGCAGAAGTTCTTTAGTTTAATTAGATCCCATTTCTCAATTTTGACTTTTGTTGCAATTGCTTTTGGTGTTTTAGTCACCATGACATATTTCTGTTAGTACTTCAAATTCTTCGAATACAGCTTTTCTTCCCTCAATTCTTATTTATTTCCAGTGCAGGCCCCCAAGTACAAAAGGTTTTGGGAGGGGTAAAGAGATCTCGTGCCAGGTACTAGTTCTGGTTGTGGGGATACAGTGAAAACATGGCACGTACACACCATAGAATACTATGCAGCCTTAAAAAATGAGATCATGTCCTTTGCAGGGACATGGATGGAGCTGGAGGCCATTATCCTTAGCAGACTAACACAGGAGGAAACCAAATTATGCATGTTCTCATTTATAAATGGGAGCTAAACGATGAGAACACATGGACACATAGAGGGGAACAACACACAATGCAGCTTATCACAGGGTGGAGGGTAAGAGGAGGGACAGGATCTGGAAAAATAACTAATGGGTAATACCTCAATGACAAAATAATTTGTACAACAAACCTCCATGACACTAGTTTACCTATGCAACAAACCTGCACATGTACCCCTGAACTTAAATAAAAGTGAAAAAAAAAAAGTCCCACAAGGATTATTCTTATTCAGCCAGACCCTGTTCTAAGTGCTTTACATATATTAACTCATTTAATCCTCATAACAGCCCTACAAGGTAGGCAATATTATTGTCCCCATTTCATAGATGAATGTTCTCAACTGAGGCACAGACAGGTCAAGAAACTTGCCTAAGCTTGCACAGCTAGTAGGTGGCCTGGACAAGATTCAAGCCCAGGCAGAATGACCTCAGTCTGTGTCCATCACACAGGGCAGTGAATCCTGATGGTGGCTAAGTGTTAAGAAAAAAATAGAGGATGGTGATACTTTAAGCACCTGGGGGAAAACCACTCCCCATGTGCTGATCACCGAACGTTATCTAAGAGGCAGCGTTTTTGCTAGAACCTGAAAGACGACCAGGAGCCAGCTACCCAAAGAGTGGGGTAGGGAGCAGGGCCTGGCCTTCCAGACAGGGGAAGCAGGAAATGTGAATAATACGTGATGAAGACAAAGAGGATGTGGCAGGAGCAGTGAGAAGCCACCCGCAGTCGTTAAGCAGAGCAGTGATGTGATCTGAGCTCTTTCTCCAGCCTGGGCTGCTGGGTGACGGGTGGATGCGTGACCTGGAACATACAGAGCCCTGGAAGAGGGTTCTGTAGCCGGAGGGTAGGGGCTGACATGGTTTTGGGTGGGGCCGGGTGGCGAAAGATAAGACTGGATGGCCAGGGTGGCCTGGTACTCAGGACCTTATAGCCATCAGACAGAATATGGGCTTTTTGTCCCTAAAACCAGGGAAGCCCTGATGGATTTGAAACAGAAGTTACGGGATCAGACCTGGGATTTAGGAGAATTGCTCCAGCTGGAATGGAGAACGCATCTGAGAGAGATAAGATCAGCACCCATTCACAAGGCTACTAGAGACATCCTGGTGAAAGATGATGTGGCCTGAGCGTGCCTGGGGACAGCAGTTGCTCACTCAGCTCCAGGCACTGTTGGGATAAGGGGCTGCCCTCATGACCTTTCAAGAGGTAGTTATGAGGACAGGCTTCGTGATCTGGTGAACGTGAGGAATGAGAGAAAGGAGGGAAGGAAATCTCTATCCCTGTTTCTGGCTTTGGGGAGGAGGAGGGAGCCTGCTGTTTACTAAGAGTGGGAGCCTAGAGGCAGGATTGGCCAGTGAGGCAAGTTCAGTTCAGGACATACAGAAGATGTAAGTGGCCTAGGCAGAAAGCAGTAGGTGTAGATGTGGATACAATTCAACAACTCCTGTAAGGCTGAAAACAAAATATTGGAAGAGAAATGTATGTCTGAGTTGGTGCCTCATGCCTGTAATCCCAACACTTTGGCCAGGCGGGTGGATCACCTGAGATGAGGAGTTCAAGACCAGCCTGGCCAACATGGCAAAACCCTGCCTGTACTAAAAAATACTAAAAAATTAGCTGGGCATGGTGGCGGGTGCCTGTAATCCCAGTTACTCAGGAGGCTGAGGCAGAAGAATCACTTGAACCCAGGAGGGGAGGTTGCAGTGAGACGAGATTGTGCCACTGCACTACAGCCTGAGTGACAGAGATGGACTCTGTCTCAAAAAAACAAACAAACAAAAAAATGTTGTAGGTCTGAACATTTCCTCATTGTCCATTACTAGGTATTGCAGTCAAAACAAATCAGGACTAGAACTAGTCTGCGTGCAAAGAAACAATATTCCCTCTGAGGACCTCAGAACACAAGGAGATGGGCTCCAATTGCATTACCAAAAAATGGGGTTTTGCATTGGAATAAGCCTCACAGACTTTAGAGAGAGGTACCTGAGAATCCCATTCAAACCTGGCTTCAGATCATCAAGTCTCCAGTCAGCTTGAAATAAGACAGGTAGTTAAGACCAGCCTGGGCAACATGACAAAATCCTGTCTCTACAAAAAATACAAAAATTAGCAGGGCGTGGTGGGGTGTGCCTGTGGTCCCAGTTACTTAGGAGGCTGAGGCAGGAGGATCACTTGAGCCCAGGAAGGGGAGGTTGCAATGAGCCGTGATCACACCACCACACTCCAGCCCGGGTGACAGAGTGAAACTCTGTCTGTATAACAAACAAACAAACACAACACAGGTACTCCTTAACACCAGCGTTCAACTTTTTCTTCAATGCTAACTGTATGCCCAATTCCCTTTCTATTGATTGTGAGGCCTTTTGAACTGATAAAAATTTTTACCAGTGTTGTTTAGAAAACAACACAGGACCTATGACAGTAAAAAGGTAAAATTTTCTGTCAGCTGGAAGATAGGATGGGAGCAATTTCTTTTTATTACAAAGTTTATAAGCCCTCAGAGCCGACCGGTCTCCTGGAAATGATGTTTCTAGATCTACCAAGTACTAGATCGACCATGGTGGGAGGAAAAGCGGTCTCTCCCCTGAAGAGAGGATGGGTGCAGGTTGGAAATTCTAGAGACGCACGGGTTCTGGAGAAAGATTTTATCCCAGAAACAAGTCGGCTTTTGCTAAGTGGAGGCTCTTGCCAGCATCCCCTTTTATTTTATCACCATGTTTTGACAATTCATGAAAAAAAAAAAAAAAAAAGAATGTGTCTAGGAGCAAATAGAGCTCCTCAAGCAATGAACATTTAGACATATCCTGTGAATTGACTTATTGTTCTGGGTGGGGAATCTTCCCAGAGTTTGTTTCTCTTTTTTTGGAAAGAGAACATGTCAGCCCGTTTTCCTCCCCCGGGTCTCTCCCAGTGGAAGTCTCCCTCTCCCAGTCATTGTCGCGAAGCCTTGACAATAGCCCCATGCCTCGGTTATCCTGCAGCAACTTCCATTGAAGAGTTGAAGGGAGATTAAAATTCAATACAATTGGACTAGATCGAGGGGTAAGAGCTGCGCCTTCAGCCAAGGAAGCTGCTGTCTCCGGGCTCTCAGGGTAGGAAAGGGCCTCGCGCGTTGGCTTTGGGTGGGTTTTGTGGGGTAACCAGGGGTCCCCCGCTTGGGGACCTCGGTGCTGGGCATCCGGCACGCTTCGGACGCGCGCAGCCTCATCCGGGAGCGAACTTTGTCTCGCCTGCGGGTGCCGCGGAGAGGGATTGGGAAGCCGAGCCAGCTCTGCGGGCGACTGAGGGCGTCCCCGGCTTTCTACGGGGGCGGGGGCGCGCATTGTTGTCCAGGATCGGGCGGCGCTCGGAGGCCCAGCGGCGGGCGGTGGCGGCGGCGGTGGCGCGCGGTGCCCGCCTTGCACCCGACCTAGCGGCGCGCAGGGGGCTGGCCCGGGGCGCGCGGGGCGCACCATGCGGCGGGCCGGGCGCGGGCGAGGGGCGGGCCGGC